>NW_021681468.1:0-38538 GCF_001412515.2 Diachasma alloeum
TAGGGTGTTCAGATGTACATGTACTTCTGAAACACCCTGTATAGAGAGACAAGCCTCACCCTCGGCGGGGCCTGAAGAGTGAAATTCGAGAAATAACCCCGTAAATTCCTAGGAAATTTTGTAGAACTTATATTATCATTCTGNCCTTAATTGCCAATAACTTTTTAGGGGTGAGTCTGATGAAAAAGTGCAAGAGGACTTGTCTGCTCAGAATCACCCCCTGATCCTAGGGTGTTCAGATGTACATGTACTTCTGAAACACCCTGTATAGAGAGACAAGCCTCACCCTCGGCGGGGCCTGAAGAGTGAAATTCGAGAAATAACCCCGTAAATTCCTAGGAAATTTTGTAGAACTTATATTATCATTCTGTTGAACTTAGTTTCACTCTTCAGAACTCGCGCTGTGACCGTCGCGCTGCCTTTTTTAGATTTACATTTGTAGCTTGAAGAACCGAGCTTTGCAAAAATTGAAAAAATTGGAATGCCTAGTTTGAATCATTTAGAATGGACTAGTGGGCTTCTTATACCCTGAAAATCCATCAAGGCTACAAAAAATAATAATTTGTCGAGGCTCATATGGAAAAGCGGCGCCACGCCGCCCAGTGCGAGCAAAGGAGTGTGCGAAATTTACAATCGCTCTGTTGCCTTCATCCGCTAACCGCACGCTAGACTCACACCTATGAACGTGACAACGCTGCGTTACTTAAAGCACGGGCGGCGCAACGCTAACAACACGAGTAACTAATGTCGGCGGCTGAACGCGAGTTCTGAAGGGTTAAAACGTTATCGATCAAAATTGGAAAAAATGGCATAAGACAATTGAAAATATCGACTGAAAATTGAATAATGCATATTTCATTTTCTACAAATTATCCTGCGCGTTCAATATTGTTGATAAAAATGCGTCTGGAGATTAGCTGTAGTGATAAGGACAAAAATAAGGATGAGATCAAGGATAAAGATAAGAACAAGGTTGTAACTAAATTATACCTGCGGATAAGATAAAACAACTTTATTCGCATATATTCGGAGATGAAAAATTCTCAACAAATAATAAATTTTGTCTTGTTTTCAAGTTGAGAAGGTCAAACATCAATAAATTATTTCATATTCATTTTCATATTCATTTCAGTTGTACAGAGGGGCGATGTCGGCAAAGAGGGAGAGGGAGAACGAAACTTGACCGCTGAGTTAGGGCCCTCCCTTCGTCCCTCTCTTACTTTGGGTTTGCTCGACAAACCCGGGTTGCAAACATCTGGCCTTTGAGTTTTATTGCACTCAACAGTTTGGATGAGAAAAAAAGGGGAAATATTTTCCTCTTTCCCTTCTTTGTTTCGCAAACGTTCGCTATACATTCGCTACGTTCGCTAAACATTCGCTATACATGACAATGGCCCGAATATTGCCTTATCGCTGGAGATTTCATTTATGAAAACGGCTGATGTCGGAAGTACGTTACACATAGATGCTTGAATTTAGTTCCAAATTGGGGTGGAAAAAAAATTGTAAACATTGATGGTTCAATCTGTCAAAAACATGGGAATTATTGAGGACAAGGTATTGTCACCCGAATAAGAAAGATCACGGGTAGAGAAGATAGTGTGAATCTGTCGGGATTACCATTTCATTGGAACTAATAAATGAATTAATAATGTTCGAAAATTTTTTTAAATGTCAAAAGATATTTTATCTACAGAATTTTGTGGACTACAAAGAAAGACCTTCTAAGAATTTGTTCTAGACGCACGGATTTCCGAGATATTTACAGAAAAATTGGCAATCCGTGGCTTTCTAATGAAATTGTTACGTCCCAACTGGATTACCCTTGTTGGTTCACCGAGATTAGTTTAATTTGAATTGTGGGAAATTGATTTAATCCCTTCGGTCGGTAACTCCTGATGTTGAGGGAAGCTATTCTTTAGGTAGGTTCTTCCAATCAACTACTACGCGCAGTTGACCAATCAAGACACGATTTGGAAAAACAAATATTTGTTTAAACTGTATTTATTCAATAACAAATGACGCTTAGTCTGTTTTACGCTGGTTTCACTGTCGAGTTTCTTATTGGTTTAAAATGTTTATAATTGGCTTTAGATTAATATACGGTTTGACTTCTATTGGTTTATAGACACTTGTGATTGAGTCCCGAACACTTTGAATTAGGATTTGAATGTTTTGAGTTAGAGTATTCACTGAGACTTGTATTATTTCACTTTGTGTTTCAAATATATGTTGAACTTTCCCTTTGGAACTAAAATTGAAAGTAGGACTTGCTACTTTGCCGCAGGTTAGTGAAGTGAAGTTACTCGGATGATTTTGAATATCGAAGGGCTGCTTAGTGGTCACGCATGGGTGTTCATGCTCTACTTTCAGAGGTTAGGATTGGTTGATTAGGGATGTGGAGAGGAGAGAGGCGGGCCGGTTGGTTTTTTGGGTCAAGCGGGGAGCCTCGAAGGTCGTGATTGGATTTTTGGTCATTAAAAGTGCAGCTGCGTTTTTACTCTTGAGAAAATTCTGTTCTCTCGGAACGTTAGAATTTGGGAAATGTCACTTGACACTTATGATTTTCAAACTTCTTGAGTTCGCCGTGTTCGGTTTACAATTTCAGGATAAAAGTACTCTTCTTACAGATTTATATTTTACTATTTTATGTTTTTTGGAAAGTTTATGATGCACGTGTGCATCCGTCTGTTTTTCGGTTTCGTTTGTAACGTGGGAATGGAATTTTTAGTGTTTCTCGGGAAAAAATGTGGTCTGGACACTTGAATGTTATTTTCTAGTTGTAATTTGATAATACTCTTATTTCATTTAAATTGGGAAAATTTAGTTATTTGAATATTGGGCCTTATATACTAATTGTTGGTAAGACTCGACAGTCAATAAGGTAAAAATTGAAAAATTTGGTATAGCGCCATTAGGTGGCCAAGGTAGGGACGTAACAAAATCATTAAAAAATCACATTTTTTGAAAATTGTTGCAATTTTCAAGGTTTAAAAATTTCATGCTGATTTGGAAATCAGTTTTTGCTGACGTACGAATCNATTAAAAAATCACATTTTTTGAAAATTGTTGCAATTTTCAAGGTTTAAAAATTTCATGCTGATTTGGAAATCAGTTTTTGCTGACGTACGAATCATGGTACATGTGACACACGCAGCAATGAACGATCGAAAGAAAATTTTAATTTCCTCTTATGACACTGACGTATTTGACCTCGCACTTTATCGTCATCCCTCCTTTAAACCAAGTGGAATAAAGGAAAATGACGAATTTTATTATATTTTCCCATAAGTAATTTTTTTTCCATCACAGCAACTTTGGATAACTGTTGATTCCGGAGCAACGAAGAAAATCGTCCCTCTTCACATAGTTGCTTCTCATTACGATTTCAATGTCCTTCAATGTCTATCGACAGTGCATCATTAGACAGGAGCTGATTATACGAGTAAAGCCGGACGAGGAAAACGCGCAGCTTTGCATGCTCAACCAGAACTCTATCTGACTAACTTCGCCTGCGGTATTTCTCAATTACTCAATCCATTTTCACTTCATTTTTCACTTAAAAAAATTCTCATGATTGTTTGTATTGAAAAGACGAACAACTCTTATTCGAAACCTTCTCCGATATCTCTTGTCGTTTTCATAAAAAATCATTTGTTCATTAAAAAAAACCCCTAATTAGTGGATAGCGCGCGAAAGACTGGGTCGATTTCGATAAATTAAAGGGTGTTTTGTTCGTATTGAAAAGATGAACAACTTTTATTCGAGACGTTTTCCGATATCTCTCATCGTTTTCATAAAAAATCATTTGTTCATTAAAAACACCCCCTAATTAGTGGATAGCGCGCGAAAGACTGGGTCGATTTCGATAAATCAAAACGCGTTTTGTTCGTATGAAAAAGGCGAACAACTACCATTTGGAATATTTTTCTGTGTTTCATGGTTTGCATTAAAAATCATTTTTTTAAATAAAAAATTGAGGTAAAATTGTTTATAATTAATAATTGCTCAATGGGATCGCAAAAACACCAAGAAATTCGGATTCTCCAACTCCGAAAACATAAATGCCGATCATCAAATCCTGCCGTCCTTTTCATGTCCACAGAAAGGTGGTATAGCGTATACACTACGTTGTGATTTATTTTGCAGATATAAACATCACGATGAAAGTGGTGAATATCCAAGCGGAGTAAGGACGCGTAGTATGTTCAACGTCTAAAAAAATTAATTCGGTTGGTGGGTATAAATATTTCAACATAAATATTTAATCTAATTAATGTCTGTCATAAGTATAATCGGGATAAATTTCTTCCTCACTGTTTTTATTTTCTTCCTCTTTTAGCACCCAGGCCCAGGAGATTACCAATGGACATCACTCCGCAACCAGAGATATCCACAAGAGACACGACAAGGCACGACAACATGACCAAAGAAGAGAAAGGACGCGAAGTGTGTTCGACATCCAGAAGCATAAATTTGATTGGTAAGTACATGCACAATAAATATCTGCCCCCATACTATTTTGATTGTCTTCTGTTTTCAGCACCCAGGCCCAGGCCATTACGGAAGGACATCATCACTCGGCAATCAGAGATTGCGCCCACATCAACTCCGCAAGTAATAAGGGAATGACGGAAGAGCACCCAAGAAAGGAAGGAATACTTCCGAAACAAGCAGCGGGAGACTTGCGCAATGAAGAAAAGAATTGCCCATCTGGAAAAGGTAATATTATTGATATTTCTCAATAATCATAGCCTAACATCGACCTTTTTTTTGCAGACTCTGAGGAATAAGGAGAAGCAGAGTGAGGTCTACTCATCCACGTATCACTGGCCACCAATGTTCGTGACACCAAGCCATCCAGCCCTTGATGGTACCACCAACAGTATGGCCACTGCTGCCATCGCCGTTCCCCATGCCCCCTCCCCCACAATCCATTTGTTCAATAAAACAAAATCAAAAGTCGGTAAAAGTGTTTTTCTCTTTTTTAATCATCTTTCTTCTCGTAATTTTCCACTCTTTCCACTCTTTCCATGCTTGCTCAATGGTGGCAGAACTGTTGGACATCTTTGGTGTGCCAACTGTCACTTTGTAACATTATTTATATTTTCTTTTTGGCTCCTGCCACCGTTTATTTGTTTAAGTTATCTTATTTGTTCACTCTCATGACTGAAAAAATGATAAATTGGACAAATATGCTTGCTGAACGGTGGCAGAGCTGTTGGACATCTTTGGTATGCCAACGGTCACTTTGTGACATTCTTTATATTTTTTTGGCTCCTGCCACCGTTTATTTGTTCAATTTATTATATTTTTTCGCTCTCATGCGTGAAAAAATTATAAATTGAACAAATATGCTTGCTTAACGATGGCAGAGCTATTGGACATCTTTGGTGTGCTAACTGTCACTTTGTGACATTCTTTATATTTTTTTGGCTCCTGCCACCGTTTATTTGTTCAATTTATTATATTTTTTCGCTCTCATGCGTGAAAAAATTATAAATTGAACAAATATGCTTGCTTAACGATGGCAGAGCTATTGGACATCTTTGGTGTGCTAACTGTCACTTTGTGACATTCTTTATATTTTTTTGGCTCCTGCCACCGTTTATTTGTTCAATTTATTATATTTTTTCGCTCTCATGCGTGAAAAAATTATAAATTGAACAAATATGCTTGCTTAACGATGGCAGAGCTATTGGACATCTTTGGTGTGCTAACTGTCACTTTGTGACATTCTTTATATTTTTTTGGCTCCTGCCACCGTTTAGTCGTTTAATTTATCATATTTTTTCGCTCTCACGAGTGAAAAAATGATAAATTGCACCAATATGCTTGCTCAACGATGGCAGAGCTATTGGACATCTCGGATGTAGCAGCTGTCACTTTGTGACATTTTTTCCAATTTTCAGCACGGCTTCTGTCACTGTTTATTTGTTCCTTTCATTTATTGCTCTCACTCTGATAGTGCCAGAGCCGTTGGACTTTGCTGATGTTGCAAAGACAGCTGTTGGATGTCCAACAATCGAACTATCATAAATTTTTATGATAATTTGCATGATTTTCGGCTCAGCACTATTTATTGGCAAATTTCATTATTTTTAGCACTGTAATTAGTGCAGAAATGGAGAAATAAGTTCAGTGGAAATCCCTTTCCTTGCATGTCACTGCTATAGCCGTTGGATTTTTAACGAATCCAAATGTTATATGTTTTTATGACAATTTCGGGTGTATGTGGCTATCAGTAGTATCTATGAGCATGGTAGAATGTTTCCGTACCATTATTTATTTATATCCATTTATTTATATTTCATGGGATTTTGTACTTTTCACGTACAAAATCCAAAAAACCACGGGAACCTGCAATACCGATAGGGGGGACCCCTAACCTCTGCGTGCGACGAGTTCCGTTACCCCTTAAAGATATTCGTGAAAAACGATTTATAAACGAATCGCTTTATCTTAAAAACTACTTGACCGATCGGGCTGAAATTATGCACAGAGTTAGTCCTCATTAAGACCTGACAAAGACAAACTTCCAAAGTTTTTTGAATTATTTTAGCCACATAATTACTCAATTTTCTAAAATTGGCCATTGGGAAGGTGGCGGTGGACATATTCACATACAGACATGGTCACCAAACTTCGTATTTTTACGTTTCAGACCATTCTACATCATTTCCAATGAAAATTAGAGATTGTGGAAATCAGACGATTACAGAGCTTCCATGCGGAAGCAAAATTGACAATAAAACTCAATTTTCGATAACGGGGTGATTAAATTTCCATGGCTCGAGATAGGTATTATCGTGACAAATATTTAAAAAAAAAAGAAAGAAATTGGTCCAGTCATTCCGGAGATATTTGCAAAAAACGATTTTTCAGAATTCGCTATATCTCAGGAACTACTCAACTGATTGGGCTGAAATTTTGCACAGATTTGTTTCATTAGTTCCAACGATGAGCCAAAATTTCAGCTTTTTTGTAATTACTTTTCCGGATTTATTAACACACTTCTGGACAAACATACACACATATGCACACACATACATACAGACAGCGTCTAAAAAACATCATATTTCGACGTTTCAGACCACCCTGAGTCATGTCCAAGCAAAATTAGTGAATCGAAAAAAATTGGGTTTTTAAAGCTTCCATTCGGAAGCAAACAAAAAGTGGAATATCTCAAGAACTCCTGGACCGATATCGCCCAGCTGAAATACCAATCTTTGGTGTTATAAGAGCTGCAATCCCATTGAATTTCAAACTTCTATCTCAATTTTTGCTCCATTTATCGTGCGAACAAGGAAGTTAAAGAAAAAATCGAATATCCCGACAACTTTGTATGAACGGGTATATATATTTTAATTGATCCATATAAAAGAAATTGAGAGTAGCATTTTGAAAAAAAAATTGGAAAGCGGTCGAGTAGTTTTCGAGATATTGACCAAAATAGTTTTATACAAAAAGTGGAATATCTCAGGAGCTACTGGACCGATCGGGCTGAAACTTTGCACCGAAGTTGTGCTCAATAGTATCTATTATAGGCCAAAAATTTCATATGTTTATTAATAAATTTCACCGTATTAATGTTATATTTTCTGAAAAGACATACAGACTAAGTACATACAGACATTTTCTAAAAACATCATTTCATCACGTTTCATACCATTCTACATCATTTCCAGGCTCAATTGGAGAATGTCAAAATCCGACGAATCTAATGATTCCATTCCGAAGCAAAAACGTAAAAATTAGAAGTAATTTTCCATATACAAAATTGGCGGATTCGCTCCCATAGGAAATCTAATGAGCCTCAGTAAGGAAGCTTAGTTGAGGTACATATGGGAGGGAGGTGTTCTATAGATAATTTACGTATTAAAAATTGTTAATGGAACTTACCGGTTATTTAACTGTTTTGGTAGAAAATTCTCGTTTCCATCTATCTGTCCAACCCTACTTCTCCAGCTATATCGCTGCAACAGCAGCGCCAGTGGTAGTGCCTGTCGGCAAAACGTGGTTTCAGGTTTGCTCACTAGCTTTGCCCTTCAGATTTCTTTCTCCCTGACGACACCAGTGCGAGCTACGCGCTTAAGTATATTTGTCCCCTCTCTTAGTTCATCGAGATAGTAATCAGTAGCTTGCGTCTTCACTCTAACAAGTTCTGAAAATCCAAACAGAACTCAATCTTCCAACCTAAATTATTCTAAAATTTATCTTTCGCCACTTGAAATTGAATCCGCTCAGTGCTTAAAGCCAAATGTGCACTTAGTTGCTACAGTGGACTGTTGACGTGGAGGAGTGACCAAGAGATAAATCAGTGAAAACAATAACATTTTCAATAAGAATGAACAAGACGTGTGCGCGTTGTGAAAAAACGGTTTACCCGATTGAGGAACTCAAGTGTCTTGACAAGGTGAGTGTCTTTATTTACATTTTTTATCAGTAATAAAAATCTACCAACTATTCTTGTTCGGAAAGTGTCAGCCGCGTGCTTAACCTAGTTGTCGGACATCCTGTAGTACGCGCTTATCTCGACACTCAAAATTGTTTCTAGCTTGGTGGTCCATATTTCAAAAATATGAAACTTCATCAGGTATTCCAAATTCTCCGAATTGACTCTCCAAATTCTCATCAAATCATTCCACATTGATTCGTATTTATTTAGATATCTCTGTTACCCTTCTTTGAAATTTTATTATTCATCACTACAATGAATGGAGGTTAGAGAGGATTGACTAGAAGAAAAAAATGGTTGCAAAAAAACATAAATGTAAAAGGTGAATTGCTTTGTTTCAAAGTTCCTTGATCACCTCCGCCGTTCCGCCTTTTCATGGCCATCGTGTGAATGATGTCAAGAATGAATGGAATGAGAGGAGAGCATTGCAGGGTATTGAAACAGACGTATCAAACGTCCCAGTACACGTGTGTCTATCCTCGCAACTGTCATCGTAAAATTATTGACCTTTATTGCTTAAATAGTTTTTTACAGCAGCCACATTCCGAGTTTATCCGAACTTTTCCAAGTTACGAATTTTTCTTTTCAATGAAATGTGGTCTCAATAAATGTAGATGGATGGATGCGTGGGTAGATGTTGCCGTTGCACGATGGGTATTTGCGAGATAGACGAGCGGCTTCGAAGTCCATATTAAGAAGGGTAATACTGCTTTTTTCAGGTACCACAAGTGTTTGATGAGTAATTTCGGAAATTTTTTCAATTTGCGCTTCTGAATGAAAGCTGTGTAATTGTGATTTTCTTAGATTTCTTAATTTTCAGTGGACATCTCTGGAAATATCATGAAATATGACGAAATGATGTTCTTGAAAAATGTATGTATGTGCGTACACATGTGGGTTCACTGAGGAAAAAATGACTGTTGCCAAGTATATTTACTAACTACAAGAAAATTTACTCATGTCTTATACAGATATTTATATACATTTACTTGTGGCAAGAAAATATACTTGGCAAAAGCATTTTTTTTCTCAGTGTTCGTATGTCCAGAACAGTTTCCATAACTCGGAAATGATTAATGCAAAAGCTCTAAAATTTTGGCTGCTAATTTGTGCTACTGAAACTTAAATTTGTGCTAAATTTCCGCTTGATTGATTTAGCGGATCCTGAGATCTAGCGATTCCTCAAAATCGTTTTTTGCAAATATCTCCTAAATCATACGATCGATTTAATGCTCGTGGGATTATATCACTCGCCTTCGGCTCGTGATATAAACCTCCTACTCGCCAAAAAACACTTTTTTGCACTCGTTACGAAATATACTATTTGTCAATATCTCAAAAAGTACGCGACTGAATTGAATTTTTTCGACTTAAATATTAAATATTTGAATATTGTTGTAAGTTGTAATCAAAAAAACAAAAAAAAACTTTTTTGTTAAAAAACAAATCGCCAAGAACGGGAATTGTTTTATAAACAAAAAGTGGTGAAATCAGGAAAAAAGCTATTGCCAAGTACTGACAAGTGGAAGCTGGAACTCAAAAATACAAATAAAGAAATCAAATAGACAATGAAAATTATGAAAATAACAAAATCGAGTTGATAAAAATTCCGAGTCAACCCACTCGGCATGTGATTCGAGTGAAGACGAATCACGCCAAGTAGGTTGTTTCGGAATTTTTATCAACTCGATTTTGTTATTTTCATAATTTTCATTGTCTATTTGATTTCTTTATTTGTATTTTTGAGTTCCAGCTTCTACTTGTCAGTACTTGGCAATAGCTTTTTTCCTGATTTCACCACTTTTTGTTTATAAAACAATTCCCGTTCTTGGCGATTTGTTTTTTAACAAAGAAGTTTTGTTTTTGTTTTTTTGAGCAGATTTCACACATTTTTTGTGAAGACATCCTCCCGACTCCAGAATTACTATCAATCAAACCATGGTTGGAATTTTTTTTCAGGATTGTATTGGCAACAAAAAATGGTTTTTATTTTTGTGGGAAGATTTTAAACATTTCGATAGACACTTTGTCCATTTCCGTAAACCGAAGAATAATTTTTAACATATCATAAATTAACAGTTTTTTGGAATTGAAAGTAACTTTTTTTTTCCACGCATTGTTCTGATTTTTATTGATATATTGTATTTATAATACAACTTGTGCCAAATTTAATAACTCCCACTCACGATCGGGGGTATTTCCTGTCAGAAATTCCTATTTTTCGTTTTTTTTTTCATTGCACCTACAATATTATTAAAGAATCATTTCTAGTTTGGAGGTTAGATTGTTGTTTTCATACAAATTAATTCACCAACGTGGATTCAAATTAATTAAACTCATGGGCCCGACGAATGTATTTCCAATTCNTGGAGGTTAGATTGTTGTTTTCATACAAATTAATTCACCAACGAGGATTCAAATTAATTAAACTCATGGGCCCGACGAATGTATTTACAATTTTTCACTGCTATTATCCATCAGTTTTTGAAGAAACTGTTCTTAGTTCACTGTTTAGTTCATCCACCGACAGTAATTCCGTGTAATTCACAAACTCCGGTGTTTATGTCGAGTGTAGGGCGGGCTCGATCAGCCAATCGCTTTTGAATTCGAGCCTGACATTATCCAATACAGCTGATTCCCGAAATCGGTGCTACCAACTTAGCCGCTAAAATTTCCGCTTAACGGATCGGGAGAAATGAATTGAGGAAAATCCAAGGGAATAAATTATTGAAAATTAGTTTTCTACAACTATTATTGATTGCGGGCGTCGGAAAAAATTATTATAATGAGTGAGGTAATCGAGGAAACTATTTCTCAACTCCAGAATATCCTCATGTGAGGCATATGCGAGAAAAATAATTATTAAAATTTTTGATGGGTGGAAGGGGAAGTTGACTCGCGTATAATATGGCAGCAGCGGTCCCGTTCTTGACAATCAGGACGCTACCGCGTCCCTTGATATTTCTACCTAACCAGGGATAACTTAGTAGCAATCAGCATTTTTGATTTTGTTATAAAATCGGTGTACACGCGATAACGGTCGAAAAAATTGAGATAGAAAGCTGACATTTGGTACAATTGCAACTCTTATGGTCCTACTGGCTAATATTGTGGAAAGGTGGAATCGGACGAGTAGTTTAGGAGATATTTAACTTTTTTCGAAGATATGTTTTGCTCAATATCTCCTCAACTACTGGTTGGATTGAAAAAATTTTTTTTTTCAAAATATTCGTCTCGATGTCCACTATCGAGATCAATCAAAATCTGGATACCCATTCATACAAGGTTTTCGAGATATTCACGTTTTTCTAATTTTTTCATCTCAGAGTTGATTTAACGTTCCACAATAAACGTAGAAGGTGGAAATACAATGCAAAATTTTGGGTAATAGTTAATACTATTGAGTTACACTAGTGTACAAAATTTTGGGCGGATCGATTCAATATATTTTGGCATAGAGCAATTTACGTGAAAATAGTTTTTGTCAAAAAATGAAACATCGTCATTCTATCAATGATTTTCGAATATGTATGACGTAAGAAGTCATCTACCATAAAATTATGTTCTTTTTTATTCAACGAGACCGGTCGCGCGCTACGCACGCGCCTTCTCATCTCCTCACTTAGTGGCGCTTCGGTTTCAGTCTTACGGTGACAGTGATTCGAGATTTTCGAGATATATCGAGATCGATTTCCTTTCTCCTTTTTTTTACAAGCGGCCGCGACGTCCATGCCCTTTTATTGTGCCTTTTCCTCTTTTTTTTCTTTTCAATTTTTTGTTTTTCAAAAATTAATTATTCAGCAGCGTTTTTATCGTACTAACTGAGTATCAAGATTAATGAAAACAATGTATCTCGGTTCATAGCCTGTTCAATTTCAGTATTTTAATAATTAATTCCCTACTTCTGAAGTTCTATGCTTACTGAATAAGATCTGATACTTTTTCGATTTGAATTGTAATTAAAATCGAAATTCCATTCAGAGTGTAAAACAATACTCATAAAATTTCATATAGCCCAGAATTTTCCAGTTTTTGCCTCCCGCTTTATTCCCCTGCATACCTTTTCAAAAGCATTCAATCTTTTTTTGAGAAAATTCTCTAACCAATTCTAATGCCCTTTTACTAATTTGGAGTACTTGTTTTTATTCATGATGTTCTTGATAATTTCATACGAAGATTTCATGAATTACAAACTTTGTTAAATCATCTGAAATTTTCACAATTTTTCCATAAAACAGAATTCTTAGATTTTTTCTTATGAAACTCTAAAATTCAGCAAAATTGTTGAGAAAATTCGACGAATTTCTCGAATTTTTAAAATTATTTTCTTCTTTCTCATTTCAACCAATCAAAGTGCAGCCACGACGTTGATGCCTTTTCACTATTCTTTTTCTTTTTTTTCTTTTTGATTCATTTCAAAATTAATTATACATTGTCCTTCTTATTGTACTGAGTGTTAAGATTAATGAGAACGATGTGTCTCGGTTCATGACCTATTCAATTTCAATATTTCAATAAGTGATTCACTAATTTTGAATTTATGTGCTTATTGAATAAGATTGTAGTTGTAATTAAACTCGAAGTTCTATTCATAGTGTGAAACAATAAATATGAAATTCCATATAAACCAGAATTTTACAGTTTTTGCCTCCCCCTTCATTCCCCTTCAAAAGCATCGGATAATTTTTTTGAGAAAATTTTCTAACCAATTCTGATGCCCTTTTACTAATTCGCAGTATCTTCCTCTTATTCATGATCTTCTTGATGATTTCATACGAAGATTTCATGAATTAGAAACTTTGTTAAATCATCTGAAATTTTCACAATTTTTCCATCAAACTCAGAATTCTTATAAATTTTTTTCTTATGAAACTCAGCAAAATTATTGAGAAAATTGGACGAATTTCTCGAATTAAAAAAAATTATTTTCTCCTTTCTCATTTCAACCAATCAGAGTGCAGCCGCGACGTTGATGCCCTTTCACTATACTTTTTTTTCAAAATGAATTATTCATCGCTCTTCTTATGGTACTGATTGTTAAGATGAATGAGAACAACCATGTGTCTCGGTTCATTACCTGTTCAATTTCAATATTTCAATCAGAGATTCCCTCATTTTGAATTTATGTGCTCACTGAATAAGATTTTAATTATAATTATAATCGAAATTCTATACCAACAGCAAATAATCAATAATTATGGAATTTCTTAAAGCCCAAATTTTTACAAGCTTAGCCTCCCCCTTCATTCCTTTTAATGCCCCAACAAAAGCATTTTATTATTTTTCTCGATAAATTATGTAACCAATTCTTATGCTCTTTTCCTAATTCAAAGTATTTTTTCTTCATTCATGATCTTTCTTAGAATTTCATTCGACGATTCCATGAACTTGAACCTTTGATAAATCATCTGAATTTTTTCCAAATTTTCCATCAAATCCAAAAATTCTTATGAATTTTTTTTTGTTCAAGAATCTTGGAAATTTTATAAAATTGTTGGAAAACTCCGAGGAATTTCTCGCATTCCTAAAATTATTTTCTCCTCTCTCATTTCAACCAATCAGAGTAGTATTCGGGGTCAAGTGATACCTTCATATCAGTTTTGTTTGGAAATATAATGTCACCTCATGTTTTCCGCACTAAATTAAAAACTAAAATTTAACATGACAGTATGAATTCTGCTCCATCGTTTTTTTGTGAATCTAAAATTCATATTGATGATTCAGATAATATTATACGTGAATATCATCATTTTTGTTTTCTACTGTTATGAAATATTGATTCACAGCTTTTTTTTTACTCAGATCAGTAATTTTAAATTTCTGGCTATTGGTTGTATTCAACTGTGTTTCAATAAACCTTAGTAACTGCTATATTAAAAAAGTTGAATCATTCAATTTTCCTATTACCTAAATCATTTGGACAATCATAACTTATTTATTCATGTCATGTCTCAAAGAATGGTTTGCAATTCTCTTTCGTTTTTTATGCGAACTTCATGAAAAGCCGACGCAAGGCGATTCTGTACTCATTAAACTGCCTTACTTTTTCCATTTGTTTGAGCTATCTGCTATGTTCGAATGTTCATTTACAATTCGAGTTATCACCTACGACTTTTTCAATAAAGAAGGAATGAAAGAAAAGATGAATTGATGACCATATATTCCATTATTTTTTATGAGAATCAAATGCACAATACGATTTCTCGAAGGACACTGTGAAAGATTTTCTTTAAAGTTTGCAGTGGACTTCTTGGAGAATTTCGTCAAGTGACAGTTTCACTGAAATTTCAAGGAATTTTTTGGTCATAAAAAATTCGCAGGAGAATAAGAAGATCAATGGAAACTGTAAATTTTTGTTGAATTAAAAGAATAAAATTTTTGAATTAATTAACAATTTATCTCAATTTGGTGTTAGATATCCATGTTTTGATTGAAAAATTTAATACAGTTTGCGAATTCTCGTCTGCCTGCTACTCGAAAATGAACAATTCCATTGAATTCTCAGTGAAATTTCATGATTTTTCTCCTCGTAAATGGAATTCCATGACACTTTTCTGGAAATTAATATGACACTGTTCATGAAATTTCCATTTACTTTTTAACAGTAGAGTGCAAGAAAGAAAGAAGTATAGAATAAATAATTCAATGGATTTTATCATCACAATTTTTCATTTGTCACAAACTATTATAATTCTTTTTTCATTGAGTGGTGATTAACAACAAGTTAAATAATTAAGTTATGCTTAATATATGAAAAATTTTTAATCTCAATCATAGAAAGAAATCTTTGATTGCTTTCTTTTTTTTCAATAAACGTCAATAAGTTATACCACTATAATACTTCATGTCATTTTCAATCTTGTTCTCTCTATGAGTCGTTTGAGCTTACCAAATTAAACAATATATTTTAAATTAACATATATTCAAGTACGAAATAGTCAGATCACAGCATTATTACGAAAGCTCCAAAAAGTTAGCAAACCAGGGTCATCGGAGGGGGTCGGCGAATAGCTCAAAAATAGGGGCGTTTTAGGGGCTAATTTTCTGCAAGAAAAAAAAATTTTCTGCTCAAATATATTGGCCAAAAAACTCATTTTTCGATTCTGCACGTTAAGCAGACCAATGGGGTCGAATCGAGATAATTAGTGGCCCATGGTGTAGTACTAAATAGGGGCTAATTTTCCGCTGGAAAATAATTCCATTTTTCCCGAATTTTTCCGCTATTTCCCAGGAGGTCAAAATGGGTCAGGTGAGGGTAGGGGTAAATCAGGTACCTCGGACCCTAGGATCCGTGAATGCCTTCTAGGAAACATGAGCTTCAATTCAAAACTTGTCGCGAATTTTCTGCTCTTACTAAAGAGTCTAAGTCCTCACCGGCCCGAATGGGTCAATTCAAGATGGCTCCCTCGCACCACTCGATGGGTCGATACATTCAGAGAAATATAGGCTTCAATTTTAGCCCCATTAGAAATTTTCTGCTAGAATAATAAGGGCTTAAGTCCTCAATCACCGAAATGGGTTAATTCAAGATGGCTCCCTCCGGCCCCTCGACAGGTCGATACATTCAAGGGAATATGGGCTTCAATTTGGGCCTCATTAGAAATTTTCTGCTGGGATAATAAGGGCCTAAGTCCTCAATTATCGAAATGCATCAATTCAAGATGGCTACCTCAGGCCTCTTCACGTTCAAGGAATTATGGGCTTCAATTTGAACCCTATTAGAAATTTTCTGCTCCAATTTTAAGGGCCTTGGTCCCCCTATTGACCCCTCGGAGAGGCCCGAGGAAGCCATCTTGAATTGACCCGTTCAACCCTGGGAGGACCAAGCCGTTGATAGTATTGCAGAAAATTTATAATAGGGCTCAAATAGAAGCCCATAATTCCTTGAACGTATTGACCCATGGAGGGGCTCGAGGGAGCCATCTTGAATTGACTCGTTCAACCCTGGGGGCACCAAGGCCCTTGATATTGGAACAGAAAGTTTCTAACAGAGTTCAAATTGAAGCCCATATTTCCTTGAATGTACTGATCCATCGAGGGGCTCGCGGGAGCCATTTTGAATTGACCCGTTTAACCATGGCGGGACCAAGGCCCTTAGTATTGCAGTAGAAAATTTCTAATAGGGCTCAAATTGAAGCCCATAATTCCTCGAAGGTATTGACCCATCGAGGGGCCCGAGGGAGCCTTCTTGAATTGACCCATTTCGATCATTGAGGACTCAGGCCCATATTATTTCAGCAGAAAATTTCTAATGAGGCTCAAATAGAAGCCCATATTTCTTTGAACGTATTGACCCATCGGAGAGGCCCGAGGGAGCCATCTTGAATTGATCCGTTTAACCCTGGGGGGACCAAAGCCCTTGATATTGTAACAGAAAATTTCTAACAGGATTTAAATTGAAGCCCATANTTTTCCGCTGGAAAATAATTCCATTTTTCCCGAATTTTTCCGCTATTTCCCAGGAGGTCAAAATGGGTCAGGTGAGGGTAGGGGTAAATCAGGTACCTCGGACCCTAGGATCCGTGAATGCCTTCTAGGAAACATGAGCTTCAATTCAAAACTTGTCGCGAATTTTCTGCTCTTACTAAAGAGTCTAAGTCCTCACCGGCCCGAATGGGTCAATTCAAGATGGCTCCCTCGCACCACTCGATGGGTCGATACATTCAGAGAAATATAGGCTTCAATTTTAGCCCCATTAGAAATTTTCTGCTAGAATAATAAGGGCTTAAGTCCTCAATCACCGAAATGGGTTAATTCAAGATGGCTCCCTCCGGCCCCTCGACAGGTCGATACATTCAAGGGAATATGGGCTTCAATTTGGGCCTCATTAGAAATTTTCTGCTGGGATAATAAGGGCCTAAGTCCTCAATTATCGAAATGCATCAATTCAAGATGGCTACCTCAGGCCTCTTCACGTTCAAGGAATTATGGGCTTCAATTTGAACCCTATTAGAAATTTTCTGCTCCAATTTTAAGGGCCTTGGTCCCCCTATTGACCCCTCGGAGAGGCCCGAGGAAGCCATCTTGAATTGACCCGTTCAACCCTGGGAGGACCAAGCCGTTGATAGTATTGCAGAAAATTTATAATAGGGCTCAAATAGAAGCCCATAATTCCTTGAACGTATTGACCCATGGAGGGGCTCGAGGGAGCCATCTTGAATTGACTCGTTCAACCCTGGGGGCACCAAGGCCCTTGATATTGGAACAGAAAGTTTCTAACAGAGTTCAAATTGAAGCCCATATTTCCTTGAATGTACTGATCCATCGAGGGGCTCGCGGGAGCCATTTTGAATTGACCCGTTTAACCATGGCGGGACCAAGGCCCTTAGTATTGCAGCAGAAAATTTCTAATAGGGCTCAAATTGAAGCCCATAATTCCTCGAAGGTATTGACCCATCGAGGGGCCCGAGGGAGCCTTCTTGAATTGACCCATTTCGATCATTGAGGACTCAGGCCCATATTATTTCAGCAGAAAATTTCTAATGAGGCTCAAATAGAAGCCCATATTTCTTTGAACGTATTGACCCATCGGAGAGGCCCGAGGGAGCCATCTTGAATTGATCCGTTTAACCCTGGGGGGACCAAAGCCCTTGATATTGTAACAGAAAATTTCTAACAGGATTTAAATTGAAGCCCATATTCCTTGAATGTACTGATCCATCGAGGGGCTCGCGGGAGCCATTTTGAATTGACCCGTTTAACCATGGCGGGACCAAGGCCCTTAGTATTGCAGCAGAAAATTTCTAATAGGGCTCAAATTGAAGCCCATAATTCCTCGAAGGTATTGACCCATCGAGGGGCCCGAGGGAGCCTTCTTGAATTGACCCATTTCGATCATTGAGGACTCAGGCCCATATTATTTCAGCAGAAAATTTCTAATGAGGCTCAAATAGAAGCCCATATTTCTTTGAACGTATTGACCCATCGGAGAGGCCCGAGGGAGCCATCTTGAATTGATCCGTTCAACCCTGGGGGGACCAAAGCCCTTGATATTGTAACAGAAAATTTCTAACAGGATTTAAATTGAAGCCCATATTCCTTGAATGTACTGACCCATCGAGGGGCTCAAGGGAGCCATTTTGAATTGACCCGCTTAACCCTGGGGGGATCAAAGCTCTTAATAATGCTGCAGGAAATTTCTAATAGAGTTCAAATTGAAGCCCATATTATTTCAGCAGAAAATTTCTCATAGGGTTCAAATTGAAGCCCATGTTTCCTTGAATGTAGTGACCCATCGAGGGGCTCGAGGAAGCCATCTTGAATTTACCCATTTTGCCCTAGGGGGACCAAGGCCCTTAAAAGTGGAGCAGAAAATTTCTAATAGGGTTCAAATTGAAGCCCATAATCCCTTGAACGTTGTGACCTATCGCAGAGGCCTGAGGTAGCCATCTTGAATTGATGCACTTCGGTAATTGAGGACTTAGGCCCTTATTATTCCAGCAGAAAATTTCTAATGAGGCCCAAATTGAAGCCCATATTCCCTTGAATGTATTGACTCGTCGAGGGGCCGGAGGGAGCCATCTTGAATGAACCCATTTCGGTGATTGAGGACTTAAGCCCTTATTATTCTAGCAGAAAATTTCTAATGGGGCTCAAATTGAAGCCCATATTTCTTTGAATGTATCGACCCATCGAGTGGTGCGAGGGAGCCATCTTNTTCCTTGAATGTACTGATCCATCGAGGGGCTCGCGGGAGCCATTTTGAATTGACCCGTTTAACCATGGCGGGACCAAGGCCCTTAGTATTGCAGCAGAAAATTTCTAATAGGGCTCAAATTGAAGCCCATAATTCCTCGAAGGTATTGACCCATCGAGGGGCCCGAGGGAGCCTTCTTGAATTGACCCATTTCGATCATTGAGGACTCAGGCCCATATTATTTCAGCAGAAAATTTCTAATGAGGCTCAAATAGAAGCCCATATTTCTTTGAACGTATTGACCCATCGGAGAGGCCCGAGGGAGCCATCTTGAATTGATCCGTTCAACCCTGGGGGGACCAAAGCCCTTGATATTGTAACAGAAAATTTCTAACAGGATTTAAATTGAAGCCCATATTCCTTGAATGTACTGACCCATCGAGGGGCTCAAGGGAGCCATTTTGAATTGACCCGCTTAACCCTGGGGGGATCAAAGCTCTTAATAATGCTGCAGGAAATTTCTAATAGAGTTCAAATTGAAGCCCATATTATTTCAGCAGAAAATTTCTCATAGGGTTCAAATTGAAGCCCATGTTTCCTTGAATGTAGTGACCCATCGAGGGGCTCGAGGAAGCCATCTTGAATTTACCCATTTTGCCCTAGGGGGACCAAGGCCCTTAAAAGTGGAGCAGAAAATTTCTAATAGGGTTCAAATTGAAGCCCATAATCCCTTGAACGTTGTGACCTATCGCAGAGGCCTGAGGTAGCCATCTTGAATTGATGCACTTCGGTAATTGAGGACTTAGGCCCTTATTATTCCAGCAGAAAATTTCTAATGAGGCCCAAATTGAAGCCCATATTCCCTTGAATGTATTGACTCGTCGAGGGGCCGGAGGGAGCCATCTTGAATGAACCCATTTCGGTGATTGAGGACTTAAGCCCTTATTATTCTAGCAGAAAATTTCTAATGGGGCTCAAATTGAAGCCCATATTTCTTTGAATGTATCGACCCATCGAGTGGTGCGAGGGAGCCATCTTGAATTGACCCATTCGGGCCGGTGAGGACTTAGACTCTTTAGTAACTGAGCAGAAAATTCGCGACAAGTTTTGAATTGAAGCCCATGTTTCCTAGAAGGCATTCACTGATTCTAGGGTCCGAAGTACGTGATTTACCCCTACCCTCACCTGACCCATTTTGACCTCCTGGGAAATAGCGGAAAAATTCGGGAAAAATGGAACTATTTTCGTGCAGAAAATTAGCCCCTATTTAGTACTCCACCATGGGCCACTAATTATCTCGATTCGACCCCATTGGTCTGCTAGCTTAACGTGCAGAATTGAAAAATGAGTTTTTTAGCCAAAATATTTGAGCAGAAATTTTTTTTTCTTGCAGAAAATTAGCCCCTATTTAGTACTCCACCATGGGCCACTAATTATCTCGATTCGACCCCATTGGTCTGCTAGCTTAACGTGCAGAATTGAAAAATGAGTTTTTTAGCCAAAATATTTGAGCAGAAATTTTTTTTTCTTGCAGAAAATTAGCCCCTATTTAGTACTCCACCATGGGCCACTAATTATCTCGATTCGACCCCATTGGTCTGCTAGCTTAACGTGCAGAATTGAAAAATGAGTTTTTTAGCCAAAATATTTGAGCAGAAATTTTTTTTTCTTGCAGAAAATTAGCCCCTATTTAGTACTCCACCATGGGCCACTAATTATCTCGATTCGACCCCATTGGTCTGCTAGCTTAACGTGCAGAATTGAAAAATGAGTTTTTTAGCCAAAATATTTGAGCAGAAATTTTTTTTTCTTGCAGAAAATTAGCCCCTAAAAAGCCCCTATTTTTGAGCTATTCGCCGACCCCCTCCGATGACCCTGGTTTGCTAACTTTTTGGAGCTTATTACGAACATTACTTATATCATTAAAGTCTTTGTCGCGTGCTTCCTCCGTGATCAGCGTGTTTACCGATTCTTTTTGGGGTGTAAAGCCCAAAACTATTCTTAACACTAGAACGGCGGTTGGATGGGCGGCTGAGGTGGGACGTGAACCAACTCAACGATCAATAGGGGTGTTTTAGTGAACGTGGGCATGCACTAGTACACTGTACACGTAATTTATTTTTACAAAAGTTGATCTCAAAATATTTACACTATGAATACTTAATAACACTAAATTGTTTTTCTATATTGTTCAGAGTCACTATTGTTGTTTATAATTTCACTTCAATTTAATTGCACACTTAACAGAGCTACTGGTCTTGTTAACAGCTGAGATATTATGGGCAGAGCGGAGTCTTGTCTCTTCCAGTTAAGTTTTGGAACTGTTTAATTTCTATTTCTTAATTGGCTACAACGTACTATTCTCAACGGAGGAAGGGGAGTCTCTTGCAATTGGTTAAAATTGTAATTATCCCTCACACTATTGGCTTCAAGGATTGCAGGGGGAAGGGATGTGCATTTGGTACCTCTGCTGGATCCTCTATTTTTGTTGCTCTCCTGCGCAGACACTTGAGTCCAAGTATGGGGAATTTCTCAATTGTTTTATGACCAGAAGGGTCGTCACATTTCGTCTCGAAAGTTAAGGGAAGTGCAATAAAATAGAAAAAATGTAAACATGATTTTAAGAAGATTTTGAGGATTATCGGACGTACGGTCGGACATTTACGATTATTTATGGTTCTGGAATGGCAACGAAAAGTTTTTTTTTTCTGAGGTCTCAATATCCTGACCCCGTTGAGAGCTGCTAGCTATTTTATAATAAACTTGTTTTGATGGATTAGTTAACTGAAGACATTTACTCTCATTTATGAATTTCGAATTTGGTTATGAACTTAAGCTACGGAACATTTACAGCTTAAACTTCTAGAATTTTCTTTTTCTTAGAGTCTTTTTAAACTGTCCTTATTTTTTATTCACTTTAATTCACTGAATCTACCTTTTCATTTTCATTAAGAAGCGCGGTGAGTTTGCGGACATTTCTATCATATCCACCAGTGGAGGTTTTCACTCTTACTGCTCGTGTGATTCCATCGCTCCCTGGATAGATCTCAATGACTCGCTCCAAGATCTATTGCTTGGGAGGTACGTTATCTTCACGTAGAATGACCAATGTTCCCTCTCAAATATTGTGATGTCCATGGGTCCATTTGTTTTTGCGATTTTATTCATTAAGATACTCTTTGTACCAGCGCTTCCAGAATTCCTGTCTCTTCTTCTGGATAACTTCCCATGAACACAAACGAGTGCTTGGAACGTCAGTGAAGGTAGTCTCTAGTACGCTAGTCAATGAATCGCCTATCAAAAAATGAGCAGGGGATAGTGCAGTTGGGTCATGAGAATCAGAGGATATAGGAGTCAATGGACGAGAGTTCAAGATTGATTCTATCTCAATCACCAGCGTGTTGAACTCTTCGAGCGTTACGAGGCAATCTGTGATTCGATACAGGTGGTATTTGAATGATTTTACACACGCTTCCCATAAACCACCCATGTGTGGAGCCCTGGGTGGAATAAAATGCCGCTTGATGCCTTCAGTTGCTAGATGATTTTGCATGATATCATTGTGAGATTGGGATTGTAGAAGTGAGTACAATTCCTTGAGTTCATTTCGTGCTCCCACAAAGTTTTTGCCTTTGTCAGAGTAAACATTCATGGGTTTGCCTCGTCTTGCAGTGAAACGCTTGAATGCTGCCATAAATCCTTCAATGGTTAAATCGGTCACCACTTCTAAATGTACTGCCTTAACCACGAGGCACATGAAGACACAGACTCAAACCTTGACTTTAGTGCGGTTGCGATACTTCTTCTCTTTAATGTAGAAGGGTCCGCAATAGTCGACGTCAACGTTCAAGAATGGTCAAGCCTCGGTCACTCGGGCCGCAGGTAAGTCGCGCATAATATACTCAGTAGGTAGTGGTTTGGCTCTGATGCGGTGTTTATAGTTACGGGTTGGCCTCTTACGCGTTGGCGAGCGTCCAAAATCCAATAATTCCTCCTTACTGAGTACAGAGTAGTTTGGGCACCTGCATGATATGTGACCAAATGCTCGCGTTGTATCAATAAATCGACAATGTGGTGGCGTTTTGGGAGGATGAGTGGATGTTTTTCAGAATATTGTATCTTAGCATTCCTCAACCGACCTCCTACTCGTATTAAGCCCTTTGCATCTAGATATTGACTTATTGCTAGCCATCTGTCTTTGGGAGGTAATTCATTTCCTCGTCTTAATATTTTAAGATCTTCACTGAAGCATTCTTCCTGTACAAGTTTAATTATACGATCATTTGCATCTCAGAGTTCTTCGACGGACATTGGGCCTCTTCTCTTGGTTTTCAATCGTAAACATAGAGCGATAATCCTCCTGGGCTTTCCAATAGATGAATATTTGTGTAGGAGTTTGCAATGTGCTACACTCAAGAGACAATAGACCTTCCGTATCTCTGGTACTTCTGCTGGAACTGTGAGTTTCGATTCTGGCCATTGTTTTTCAGGTGTGTTGAGCCACATAGGTCCTTGCTTCCACTTGATGTCATCCGTAAATTCCTCTGGCGTACATCCTTTTGAAATGTCATCGGCTGGGTTGTCGTCGGTTCTCACGTGTCGCCATTCTGCATTAGGATATTTTTCCAAAATCCTGACACTCTATTAGCTACAAAAACTGTGAGTTTGTGAGGAGATGTATTTATCCAATGCAGCGCGATCATGAAGTCTGACCAAAGAATCGTACGATCTATTCTTTGGGTGATCGTATTTTTAATTGTGTCGATGAGTTCAGCAAGCAATAAGGTAAAGCGCAATTCGAGTCTTGGGATAGTCGCCTCTTTATTTATTGGGGCGACCCTCGATTTCGCACAGAGCAGGTACGTCTGAGTCTCGTTTGTGTAGGGCGTCCTCAGGTAGCCGTACGCTTCATACCCCTTGTCACTGGCGTCACAAAACCCATGCAATTGAATCTCTGTAGCATTGGCGAGAATCGTTTTTCTTCTGAACTGTGTGTTGTTGAGGAGTGGGAGTTGTTCTAAATATGCTTTCCACTCTGTGTTTATGGAGATAGGGACTGGATCATCCCAGCCCAGTTTCTCCTTCCATAATTGTTGCATGATCAGTTTCCCCTTCATGATAACGGGTCCAACGAGTCCCAAGGGATCAAACATTTTTGTGAGATCCGATGAGACTATTCGTTTGGTGACCTTTTTGATAAGCGGGATTGGATGAACTGTATACACGATGGAATCATTCTTTGAATCCCAATGTAGACCCAATGCTTTTATTGTAGCATCGTCACCTGTCTGAAGCTTCATATTCACGTTCGTTTCAGGTAGTCCTTCAAGTACTCCCGGGTCATTTGAAGCCCGTTGTCTCATGTTTAGACATCCCCGTTGAAGAACAGAATTAATATCTTGACGAATTTTTATTATTTCATCTTTGCTGTCAGCGCCAGTTAATAAGTCGTCAACATACATGTCTCGCTGGATTCGTAGAGCTGCTTCTGGGTATTCCTGTCCCTCGTCCTTGGCCAATTGTTGAAAGCACCGAATAGCCAGGTAAGGAGCAGACGCAACCGAACGTAACGGTATTTAATTCGTAGGTCTGAACGTTATTGTCCGAACCAACCCATATGATACGTTGGTATTTCCTGTCTTGCTCATTCACCCAGAACTGTCTATACATTTTCTCTACGTCACCAGTAAGAACGAATTGGTGAGTTCTAAAGCGGATTAACAAACTGAAGATATCATCTTGTATGGCCGGTCCTGTGATAAGAGCGTCATTCAATGACACATCGAATTCTCCACTCTTTGCTGAAGCATTGAATACGACTCGTACCTTGGTGGTCAGGCTTGTCGTTTTGAACACTGCATGGTGGAGCATGTAGAACGCAGTCTCTTGTGCTTGTGTTTCAGTCACTTGAGATATGTGGCCGAGCTCGATGTATTCTTGCATGCACTGAGAAAAAAATTTATTCCTTCCAAGAAAATATTATTGGTGATATCTTTTTCATACTCTTCGTAGAAGAAAATATCTCTTTTGGAACGTATTTCTCCAGGCCAGTCATTTCCAGGTGCTCCGAAATCAGTTCCAAGCGTGAGAATTATGGTGATCTATAAGAATATTCTTCTGCATATGACCTCGAAGAAACTCCAATAATAATTATTAACATTTGGAATCATTTCTTTACCTGAGAAAATCCCCAATTTGTAAAATCCGGAAGATATCGGAGAACATTTTGTGAAGGTCATATGTAGCATAATAATCAGATTGTTCAACATCACTGTAATTTTTGAGGATAGACTTGGACTCTCTGAAAATGACTGTCCTGGAAAAATTCGTTCTGAAAAAATATTACCTTCTCACGAGAATATCAATCCGTGGCAGGAATAATTTTTTCTCTCAGTGTGATATCTCGATATTGTTTCTCCAGAGCTTCATTACGCTTGAATTTTCTCAACAATTGATTCAACATTCGTTCAGCTCGTACTCTTGAGGGGGAAATAAGAGGTTTTTTGTCATTAAAGGGTAATGATACTACGTATTTTCCCGCACTATCTCGATGAGTGTGAAGTTTGAAGTGTGATTCACAGGCTTCTTCCTCTTTGGAGAAATAACGCCGTTTTGCTAGTTCCTCTAATTTTCAGATTCTCTCAATGTTGGGTTCAATATTGGTGAGTAGATTTGATACTGGTGAAGAATTTTGAGAACGTTTACTTGACATAACGCTACGCCCCATAATCCATCCGAGTTGAGTACTTTAAAAGATAATGTCGGATTCTCCTGACTGGTCCAGTTTGATCTGCTCTTGACACAATAACAATAATGTAGTACCAGCACTGAGTAGTAAATCAGCTGGTGCGGGTCGATCAAGATGTGGGTCTGCCAGAACGATCTTTTTTGGTATCTGGAGAACACTTCTGTCTATTGGCTCATTTGGGTGTAATCCTCCAAGTTCTGATACCATTAGAAAACTGAGTGTCCTCGAATACTTATTAATTCTCGACTGAATTTTTGCTTCGACGAGATAATTTGTAGCAGATCGGGTACTGCCGATTGCTGCGATTGGAATCGAGCATTGCTCCATTGGAATTTTTAATCTTGTCCCCAACTTTTCGGTCATAAAATTTGTAGAGTCAGTGTCCAACACAGTTCGACATTTGATTGGTTTTCCTTGATTATTGAAAACGAGTACTGTTGCTGTTACAATCAAATCCTTGGAGGGCAAAGTGGTCACAAGGGTTACCAAAGGTTGCCGTTGAAAATTATCTGCGCTGCGCTCTGTACTATTGACCGTTGAGGGGGTTTCCGAGATAATGGGTACGGGTAGTCATGCTGTTTTTGCTTTGAAAGTTTTTAGCTCTTCCTCGTTCAGATGGAGAAGAGTGTTGTGTCGTTTGTGACAGCTATTACATCTATCCTCTTGGCACGTTCGAATTTTGTGACCTGGTGTGAGGAAGTTGACACAAAGTGCTGCTCTCCGTACTGCTTGTATGCGGTCAAGCGTGGGCAGGGCCAGCAGTTTCTCGCAGGTATCAACCGAGTGTTTGGATTTGCAGATCGGGCATGGGATTTCCTCTGTATTGGCCAATAGCAGTTGTGGCCTGGAATTATCCTTGTTGCTCTTATTCCGCTTGTTTAATGGATTTGTCATTTTAATGGGATTATTGGTGATGATCTTCGGAGTGACGGCGGCCAGTCTCGTTGCTTAGTAGTCAGGCTAGGCGGGTTCTGGACCAAAACTACGCCACTAGGCGGCGCCACCGTCGCGGAACGTTCGAGAAGGATGACGTCATCGATGACTCATCGACTCGTGTGGTGGGGGGAATCCCTCCAAGACCTGTTGGGACTTGTATGAAATATAATGACCTGTTGAAACTTGCATGAAATTGGATATTGGCGCCACAAGCTGGAGAAGGTTCGAAACGGATGACGTTATCGATGAGTCATCGACTCGCATGGGGGGAGAACCGTCCTGGTGGGACTTGTATGAAATATAATACTACGAAAACCTTTGAACACATGGATAAAATTGAATATTGTCGCCACAATCGCCGAAATTTCGAGATGAATGACATCATCGATGAGTCACTCGGGCTGATGACTCATCTTCTGGGCCAAAACTACGCCACCAGGTGGCAGCACGGTCGGGGGAGAATGTTCTCGAAGGATGACGTCATCCTGAACATTCGATAACCAGGTGGCAGCACGGTCGGGGGGATGTTCTCGAAGGATGATGCCATCCTGAACATTCGAGAACCAGGTGGCAGCACGGTCGGGGGAATGTTCTCGAAGGATGATATCATCATGAATATCTGGGGATGACTCATTGTTATGTGGGGTGGGGATATCTCATAATTCCTGTTGAGACTTGTGCTTAATGGAATATGTAGTGGGGATAAGTCGTTATTCTTGTTCGCTATATAGGATATAATATGTTTTCGATATGTTTCAAACATGTTTCAAATGTTTTCAAAAAAGTTTCGAAAATGTTTCGAAAATGTTTCAAATCTTTTCAAAATGTTTTAAAGAAGTTTCAAACATTCTTGTGAATTTTTCAAACAATCATTCACTCAACCACCACGAGGTGGCACCACCATCATTAGTGAGTCATTGATGACTCATCAACTCGCGCATGGTGGGGGTACCTTCTGATTCCTGTTGGAACTTGCATGAAATATAATACCATGATGAATCATCATGTAATCGGAGGAAGATATCAATTATTTCTTTCTCGATTGATCTCGAACATTCTCCAAGGCTCTCAAATGTTCTGAGATGAGTCATAAGCTACCATCAGGGTGGGGGATCCCTATATAACGCGTACCATCTGCACAGTCCACATTCAATTCGAGTCACAGTTCTGTCAGTTAAACCTCACAACGTACAGTGATAGAACGAGTGGCAATGTCTTACCCCGCCACTAGGCGGCGCCACCGTCGCGGAACGTTCGAAAAGGATGACGTCATGGATGAGTCATCGACTCGCATGGTGGGAGAACCGTCCTGGTGGGACTTGTATGGAACATAATACTATGAAAACCTGTGAACACATGGGTGAAATTGAATATTGCCGCCACAATCGCGGAAATTTCGAGATGAATGACGTCATCATGAGTCACTTAGGCTGATGACTCATTTACTTGCACGGTGGGGGAACTCTCCATAAGTCCTAAATATGTGCAAATATTTAACAACATTTGCAAACATTTTGGAAACATTTGATAATATTTGCAAATATTTGGCAACATTTGCAAACATTCTGCAAACATTTGCAAACATTTGACAACATTTGCAAACATTTGACAACATTTGACAACGTTTGCAAACATTTGTACACATTCTTCAAACATTTGAAAATATTGGACAACATTTACAAACATATGCAAACACGTGCAAATATGTGAAAGCATTGGTCGAATATTTTCAAGATGAATGATATGGGTGAGTCACTCAGACTGATAACTCATCGATGTGCGAAGTGGGGGTTTCCCGTAAGTTCTGCTGAGACTTGTACATTCGAGAAGGATGTCCCTTAGTCCTGTTGGGACTTGTATGAAATATATTGACCGGTCAAAACTTGTATGTAATTGGATATTGACGCCACAATCACGGAACTTTCGAGATGGATGACGTAATGGAGAGTCATCGTTTCGTGGGGTGGGGGTGACGGTTGAGTCCTATTGAGACTTGCATGAAATAGGATACTCGATTGGTCTCGAATATTCTCGATGGTTCCTGACTGTTCCATGATGAATCATCCATTGGGAGTTGGAGTGGGGATAACTCGCGAACTCTGCACGATACACTGAGAAAAAAATCTCCCAAAAAGTAGTGTGCTGTTCCCCAACGCCGGGACATAACATGGGGTCGTCGAAAAATTCATAAGTGGCACCCTAATTTTTGGTGGGACTCCGGCCACTTTTTCGGGGGATTCCCGTAAAAATTAGTGTGCTACATGCGAATTCTCCGATGACTCCCTGTTATGTCCCAGCGTTGGTGAACAGCACACTAATTTTTGGAAGGATTCTCACAAAATTACGATGTATTTTTTTCTCCGTGTACACACTCAATATAAAGTCAAGTTCAGTTTACTGCATCTCAACTCGTAGCGTGAAGTTTAACTCATAGTTTTTGAAATTGTTATAATATCGTTTTCAATAATTTTACAATTCTTCCAAATTTGCTATTACTCAGATTGCTCGAGATCATGATCGTTTCAGACGTCGAATAAGTTCATGTGAAGAAATATTGAACCCTATATTATCAAAACAACATAGACAAACGCCTTTTGAAACTCGTTTCACATAGTTCTAAGTTATGTTTTATGAGAAGAGGATGTATATAATAATAAGATCAGCTCAGTTCTACCGTATTGTCTCACGGAAGATGATGTTGTGTCTCACGGAAGAAAATCGCTCGAAATCATGATCTTAAACGTTGAATAAGTTTTCATGAAAGAATATTGAATGCTATATTATCAGAAGAATATAGACGGAATATATTTAATACTCATTTTAAGATAACTATATGATAATTGTAAGAAAACAAGTATAAATAAAACAATAAAAACGCTTCGTTAAATGTTGAAAAAGTTTATTCATTTATTCAAATGTGTACGTTATTAGCATTACTATTATTATTATGAGAAACAATCTGAGAATATATATATATATATATATATAATTACACAAGTGCGTCGAAATAACCCCAAGGTAGAGTATCTGTTGTATGGAGTGAAATCATACGTTTAACATCTTCCCAACTCAAAACGTTCTTCTGCTAGCAGATTGTGTGCACCTCATTTTTGTTGCTCTGGATTCAATACTGATTCCTGATAATGTGCTCATTACCAAAAAGACAATTATTATAATCGTTGAATGTGCTTTTCCTGAGTGTAGCAGCTTTAACACCTTCAGGTCTCTTCCTAGGTTTTTCATCATTCAACATCCTAAATGCATATGTTTTGGCTGGTAGACTTACAAATTCAACCGTAATTCGACTATTATTCTCGTCCTTCATGAGTCCTAATACTTTCTTGTTTGCGAGCGGTATTCTATACTCATTATTCTCTTTATAGTCAGACGCATCGAACATGTGGGTTTTGTTTTATAGACTCATAGATATTTGGTACTTGAAACAGATAGAGTAAGCTATGTGCATCGGTATATATGAGTTTTGCTCAATCTTCAAATTCACACTTAACGTAGTTCTGATAGAAGTTATATGTAATCGTTTTTGATAAATCGAGGATCATAAATCCAATATGGATAGGTTTCTTGAAATATACGGATGTTCCATTCATTCATTATCATCAAACACCATACAGCTATGGAAATTGGATTTTCCTATCAATGCTTTTGTTCCATATGTTGAATTTCAAAATAAAATGAATATGCTTTAGTTTTATACCAAGAGCTGTGTATTGCTTCAAGTTTATGTAATGTATCACATACTTTTCTTTCGGGAAGAGGGTGGTCGCTAATTTAGTATGTTTGCTCTCTGGAGGGATGAAATATTCGGGACAAAACGGAAAATCTTTATATAGTTCATGCAATTGAATATGCATGCAAGGATATATCCGACTGGAGAATCATCTGCAGCAATTAAAATGTCTACAGAACCAGTTGCNACTTCAAGGATATATCCGACTGGAGAATCATCTGCAGCAATTAAAATGTCTACAGAACCAGTTGCAGCCCATTTAAATGAATCACATGGCAAACTGATACTCATAGCGGCCCCATATACATTGTTCACATCATAATACATCAAATATGATGTTTCTGACGAGGGATAATAACATTTCTCACCCATGAATAGATTATTAGTATGGGCATATGTGTTTGAACATTGTGATATTCCACCTCTAATACCTTTTTCAATGAATAATATCATTTCTGGATCTGCAAACAGCTCTAAATTCACATCTGTGTATTTCAGCATAGCATCGAAGGCTAATCTACGTGTTGTATAATAATGCAAAGGGTCTAATTCATAAGTGCAAAACAATTACGACGGAAAATTTGAAAAGTCCCAACTAACAATAAGAGATTAGTTTGTAGGTAGAGATCTAAATACTCCCTCAAAGTTTTGATATTGAATGCACTCCAAACATTAAGAGCAAGTTGATCATCGTGATCAGATATCTGCTCATCAGTCAGTTGAGAGAGAAACCCTTCTCTTCCAGGCAATTCGGTTTCATCCAATTCACCCCAATCATCCACATGTGGACGTCCGCATGAAAAGGGACCACTTTGTCGAAATAATGTTATGTATACTCTGATAATATTGATAATATTTCGCACATTTTGAGCACAAAATGATCTTCATGGGGTCAAAAATGACGTCGTTGAAGAAGATGGAAAAAAATTTAACATTGGTGCAAATGGCAGTTGCTGAGACAAAAACGTGAATATCTCGGAAACTAGAATCCTTTTTCATGTGGACGTCCACATATATTCAAAGGGAAATACCACCTTTCTACTCGACAGATTGAATTTAGTAGAATAAGGTTGATATTGTCTTGTTATTTCTTTAGGATCGTTATGAAGTTAATTCGCTAATCTCTCACGACTACTATCCATGTGTGATATTCAGAATTTTTGTAGGAAAATTAAATGAAAAATAATATATATATAGACATAATGCAAATTAATAAGTCAAATAATTGACGAAACATTTCATCACTTAAAATCAATAAATCCAAAAACAATGGAATTGAGAGCATCGATGATGAAATGTCTCACCCAACATGCCCCCGTTTTTCAATATCAAAATTCGCAGATGGAGGAATTTTTGAGAAACAACGAAACAAAAACCCCAAAAGCCGAATGAACTACTTTTCTGAAGACGATTTAAAAGTGGGAAAAATCATACGACATTTTCTACTAATTAAAAATTGACTCGTTGGAGCCCTCACGAGTCAAGTGGCTCGTAAAAACCAATAAAAACTCCAGAAAAATCAAAATTAATCAGTTTTGAAGCAGCGACGGAGCAGTAATAATTCTGGTCGAAATAGTTCTCTTACTCGGCGGATTTTTCAATCCTTCAATATAATACAATAATTCGCAGTATCGAAATTACGCTGAATTGTTGCCGAATTAATAATAGGCTACGAACAATTGGAATTATCCGGGAATCAAATTTCCTTAACCGAGAGGGGTGACTTTTCTTGCATTTAAAGAATTAGACTATTGCGAACCGTTGTGGACAGTCTCACCCAAAACTATTAACTTCAATTGTCCTGTCAAATATTTCGAACTCAAAATAAACTATACGAGTGGAAAAAAGTGTTTTTGTGAGAGTATACATGATAGCTTCTAGTGAATCTAGTTGTTGGTGAGGAAATTGCGAATTCAACCAAGGATCCATATAAAAAAATTGATACATACATGAAACCGCACTGTGACTAATCAAATTTTGTGAAACAATTAGAATCAGATCTATCAGATCATTCCAGGGGTAGGAATTTCCAATTAACTACATATAAACTTTTGTAAAATGCAGACTTATGCTTTTGTAAATTGTGTAGTTCTCAAAATAATAATGAAAACCGCATTTAATTGCCAATACAACTCTAGATTTCTTGATTCGTGAATATTCCTAACTAAAATCCTATCTCTAACCAAAATTCCCTTATTTTGAACATTTCCTGTCAAAATCGAGCTGCAATTCAATATTTTAATGAAAAGGTAAGAGTATGAACCTAACTTCGTACAGTGAATTCAAATTTTAATCATTTTAGCTATCTTTTCAATAAAACAATTGAAAACATAGTCCTCCGAAGCTGATAATTTCTCCAGACATCACACATGAAACGGAATGAGTCGTTGAATCTTAAATTTAGACAAGTCCCTGCTACCCATTTAGTGAAAGAGATATAATGTCCTTTATTAACTGGAAGAATTTGGAATAGTATGAGAATTTTGATATGCAAGATTACAACTCCTATGCGCAGCCCCGTGATATTTTCCTGTTAAACGACTGCGATCACGAACGTTATCACTTACATTCAAAGGATTTTTAAACATGTAACATGTCACTGCTGGTCCGAAATCCTCAATTTGCTGAGTTGATAAGTTTTCCTTTTTCAGTTTGGCTTTCAAGTATTTATCTACTCTGTATGATAGTAGATTCATCTCCGTTGAAAACCACTCAATGCAATGTGGACCGCGATGGTTTTTGACGTGTGATAATGAATCATCAAAAGCACATTTCACATAGGATATGAGACTATAAGTGATATTATAATCATTCTCTTTTGACCCTATTAAACATTCTAAATCAGCGTAAACGGAAAATGGGACAGTTTCTGCATGTTTCAAATTCTTAAAGTTCAAAATTTTATTTTTCTCTTCAGGCAAGACAATTCGTAATTTATTCAAATTTTCCTATGATAGCTCTATGGGGATGAGTTAGCTTTTCTTCTTCTGTTATTATTACCGCATATTTTTCATCAATTTCTCTGGAAGTTAGCTTTCTGATGGTTTCTTCAAATGTAACGTTTCAAATTCATTCAAGTAGGTATTAATAAAATTTTTCTATTACCATTCAATCGAAATGTCGAGGGAGAGAGAGAACCGTTAAAAAGACAATCAGTTATAGAGAAGAAAGGAATAATAAGAATAATGATGATAACATTCCATTAATTTGAAAATCTGACAAAATGAGTTGAAAATGAATTTTATTTAATTTAATAGAATGATAAACAATCAATTATATATGATAGAAGAAAATAATTGGCAAAATAACCATTCGAAAGCGTATTACTAAGGGCAATTTGCCACTTGTTTCAAAGATATTATTAATTTTTTCGAAATAATCACAATATTGTTTTCGTCTTCTTATATATGCATTCGATACATATTATCATAAACAATATTTTGACACCAAAANCAATCGATGTTTTTAAAAAGTTTTTGAAATGTTTGCAAATGTGTAAAAATGTTTTTCAAATGTTTTCAAATGTTTAGAAATGTTTTGAAAATGTTTTTCAGTTGCATGCAAATGGTTTTTCATATTCATCAATGTTTTCAAATGTCTTTCGAATGGTTTGATTTAAAATATTTCTCAAATGTATGCAAATGGTTTTTTATGTTCTTAAATAGTGGTTCCGAATGGAAACATTGTAATCATTCAAATTTAAGTTGTCGATTTTTCTTGATATGTTCAACCATTATGATTCAAACAGTCCAAAAGTGCAATGTTTTAATCATATCCGTACCTATGTCCGTATGTGTGTACGTATATAAACAAATTTTGCTTCGATTCTTCACTAATGAATCGATTGCATTGAATCTTTTTTTCCCTTCAATGTAGGTATTGTTGAGCCCTATCAATCGCCATTAATTAAAATTCAATTCATCTATTACTTTTTCAAATTTTTGAATTGTTTCAAATATTTTTTTTCATGATAACTAACAAAAAACGTTTTCAATTAATTGAATGATCGTTTAAAAAATTTGTTTGGATACGCTTTTGACCGAGTTCAAAGATGAAGGCGATTTCAATAATCGATATATATTTGCATGTTTGCAAATATTCTATAATTTCTGAAAATCAGGATTCTGGGGATACCTTTGGACAACATGCTTCATTTGAATTCAATTATAGCTTAAAATACTTGTTTTAATGCAATCAATTCGACGTTAAAAGATGATTATGATAGCTTTATTAGTTAATTTGATAGTTTATGATGATCGTTGAACTTTTCAAATATTCCATGTTTTTAATTATTATTTTTCATGAATTTTTCTGAAATTTAACTTTTTTACGGTTCTTTTTCTCTACCTCAGCTCTTCGATAAGATGTTAATGGAAACATTTAGTTTATACATATTTGAATGAATTTGAAACATTTGAAAAGCCATTTAAGGTACTTCCGCAGTAAGTATACTTGGTGAAAATTTCGAAATGGTATTAAGACGCAATATTTAGATCATATTTTGTTGACCACATTAAAAAGATATTCGCAAAATTTCAAGTCCCTGGTCCACCCCATTTTTGAGATATGCATCGCCAAACATTCAATTTTTGTGTTTTTTCCATTTTTAGCGATGTATATCTCGAAAATGGGGTGGACAAGGTACTTGAAATTTTGGGAATAGTTTTTGAATGTGCTCAACAACATATGATCCAAATATTGCATCTTTATACGATTTCGAAATTTTCACCAAGTATACTTACTGCGGAAGTTCTTTTAGCCAAATGGTTTTGTCACTGCTGGTCCGAAATCGTCAATTTGCTGCGTTGATAAGTTTTCCTTGTTCAGTTTGGCCTTCAAGTATTTATCTACTCTGTATGATAGCAGCTTCATCTCCGTTGAAAACCACTCAATGCAATGTGGACCGCGATGGATCAATTTGCATGCAGCTGAAAAACATTTTTAAACATTTGCAAACATTACAAAACATTTCTAAACATTTGAAAACATTTGAAAAACATTGATTGTAAAACGTATAGAGGTTTTTTGGTGTGAAAATATTGCTTATGATAATATCTATCGAATGCATATATGAGAAGACGAAAACAATATTGTGATTATTTCGAAAAAATTAATAATATCTTTGAAACAAGTGGCAAATTGCCGTTAGCAATACGATTCCGAATGGTTATTTTGCCAATTATTTTCCTCTATCATATATAATTGATTGTTTATCATTCTATTAAATTAAATAAAATTCATTTTCAACTCATTTTGTAAGATTTTCAAATTAATGGGATGTTATCATCATTATTCTTATTATTCCGTTCTTCTCTATAACTGATTNAGAAGAAAAGCTAACTCATCCCCATAGAGCTATCATAGGAAAATTTGAATAAAGTACGAATTGTCTTGCCTGAAGAGAAAAATAAAATTTTGAACTTTAAGAATTTGAAACATGCAGAAACTGTCCCATTTTCCGTTTACGCTGATTTAGAATGTTTAATAGGGTCAAAAGAGAATGACTATAATATCACTTATAGTCTCATATCCTATGTGAAATGTGCTTTTGATGATTCATTATCACACGTCAAAAACCATCGCGGTCCACATTGCATTGAGTGGTTTTCAACGGAGATGAAGCTGCTATCATACAGAGTAGATAAATACTTGAAAGCCAAACTGAAAAAGGAAAACTTATCAACTCAGCAAATTGAGGATTTCGGACCAGCAGTGACATGTTACATGTGTAAAAATCCTTTGAATGAAAGTAATAAAGTTCGTGATCGCTGTCATTTAACAGGAAAATATCACGGGGCTGCGCATAGGAGTTGTAATCTTGCATATCAAAATTCTCATACTATTCCAAATTCTTCCAGTTAATAAAGGACATTATATCTCTTTCACTAAATGGGTAGCAGGGACTTGTCTAAATTTAAGATTCAACGACTCATTCCGTTTCATGTGTGATGTCTGGAGAAATTATCAGCTTCGGAGGACTATGTTTTCCACTGTTTTATTGAAAAGATAGCTAAAATGATTAAAATTTGAATTCACTGTACGAAGTTAGGTTCATACTTTTACCTTTTCATTAAAATATTAAATTGCAGCTCGATTTTGACAGGAAATGTTCAAAATAAGGGAATTTTGGTTAGAGATAGGATTTTAGTTAGGAATATTCACGAATCAAGAAATCTAGAGTTGTATTAGCAATCAAATTCGGTTTTCATTATTATTTTGAGAACTACGCAATTTACAAAAGCATAAGTCTGCATTTTACAAAAGTTTATATGTAGTTAATTCGAAATTCCTACCCCTGGAATGATCTGATAGATCTGATTCTAATTGTTTCACAAAATTTGATTAGTCTCAGTGCGGTTTCATGTATGTATCAATTTTTTTATATGGATCCTTGATTGAATTCGCAATTTCCTCACCAACAACTAGATTCACTAGAAGCTATCATGTATACTCTCACAAAAACACTTTTTTCCACTCGTACAGTTTATTTTGAGTTCGAAATATTTGACAGGACAATTGAAGTTAATAGTTTTGGGAGAGACTGTCCACAACGGTTCGCAATAGTCTAATTCTTTAAATGCAAGAAAAGTCACGCCTCTCGGTTAAGGAACTTTGATTCCCGGATAATTCCAATTGTTCGTAGCCTACTATTAATTCGGCAACTATTCAGCGTAATTTCGATACTGCGAATTATTGTATTGTATTGAAGGATTGAAAAATCCGCCGATTAAGAGAACTATTTCGACCAGAATTATTACTGCTCCGTCGCTGCTTCAAGACTGATTAATTTTGATTTTTCTGGAGTTTTTATTGGTTTTTACGAGCCACTTGACTCGTGGGGGCACCAATGAGTCAATTTTTAATCAGTAGAAAATGTCGTATGATTTTTTCCACTTTTAAATCGTCTTCAGAAAAGTAGTTCATTCGGCTTTTGGGGTTTTTGTTTCGTTGTTTCTCAAAAATTCCTCCATCTGCGAATTTTGATATTGAGAAACGGGGGCATGTTGGGTGAGACATTTCATCATCGATGCTCTCAATTCCATTGTTTTTGGATTTATTGATTTTAAGTGATGAAATGTTTCGTCAATTATTTGACTTATTAATTGGCATTATGTCTATATATATATTATTTTTCATTTAATTTTCCTACGAAAATTCTGGATATCACACATGGGTAGTAGTCGTGAGAGATTAGCGAATTAACTTGATAACGATCCTAAAGAAATAACAAGACAATATCAACCTGATTCTACTAAATTCAATCTGTCGAGTAGAAAGGTGGTATTTCCCTTTGAATATATGTGGACGTCCACATGAAAAAGGTTTCTAGTTTCCGAGATATTCACGTTTTCGTCTCAGCAACTGCCATTTGCACCAATGTTAAATTTTTTTCCATCTTCGTCAACGACGTCATTTTTGACCCCATGAAGATCATTTTGTGCTCAAAATGTGCGAAATATTATCAATATTATCAGAGTATATATAACATTATTTCGACAAAGTGGTCCCTTTTCACGCGGACGTCCACATGTGGATGATTGGGGTAAATTGGATGAAACCGAATTGCCTGGAAAAGAAGGGTTTCTCTCTCAACTGACTGATGAGCAGATATCTGATCAAGATGATCAACTTGCTCTTAATGTTTGGAGTGCATTCAATATCAAAACTTTGAGGGAGTATTCAGATCTCTACCTACAAACTAATCTCTTATTGTTAGTTGGGACTTTTCAAATTTTCCGTCGTAATTGTTTTGCACTTATGAATTAGACCCTTTGCATTATTATACAACACGTAGATTAGCGTTTGATGCTATGCTGAAATACACAGATGTGAATTTAGAGCTTTTTACAGATCCAGAAATGATATTATTCATTGAAAAAGGTATTAGAGGTGGAATATCACAATATTCAAACACATATGCCCATACTAACAATCTATTCATGGGTGAGAAATGTTATGATCCCTCGTCAGAAACATCATATTTGATGTATTATGATGTGAACAATGTATAT
>NW_021681468.1:39419-50651 GCF_001412515.2 Diachasma alloeum
ATAATATAGCATTCAATATTCTTTCATGAAAACTTATTCAACGTTTAAGATCATGATTTCGAGCGATTTTCTTCCGTGAGACACAACATCATCTTCCGTGAGACAATACGGTAGAACTGAGCTGATCTTATCATTATATACATCCTCTTGTCATAAAACATAACTTAGACCTATGTGAAACGAGTTTCAAAAGGCGTTTATCTATGTTGTTTTGATAATATAGGGTTCAATATTTCTTCACATGAACTTATTCGACGTCTGAAACGATCATGATCTCGAGCAATCTGAGTAATAGCAAATTTGGAAGAATTGTAAAACTATTGAAAACGATATTATAACAATTTCAAAAACTATGAGTTAAACTTCACGCTACGAGTTGAGATGCAGTAAACTGAACTTGACTTTTTATTGAGTGTGTATCGTGCAAAGTACACGAGTTATCCCCACTCCAACTCCTAATGGATGATTCATCATGGTAAAGTCGGGAACCATCGAGAATATTCGAGACCAATCGATTATCCTATTTCATGCAAGCCTCAACAGGACTCAACCCCCACCCCCACCCCACGAAACGATGACTCATCCATTACGTCATCCATCTCGAAAGTTCCGTGATTGTGGCGTCAATATCCAATTACATACAAGTTTTGACCGGTCAATATATTTCATACAAGTCCCAACAGGACTAAGGGACATCCTTCTCGAATGTACAAGCCTCAGCAGGACTTACGGGAAACCCCCACTTCGCACATCGATGAGTTATCAGTCTGAGTGACTCACCCATATCATTCATCTTGAAAATATTCGACCATTCCTTTCACATATTTGCACGTGTTTGCATATGTTTGTAAATGTTGTCCAATATTTTCAAATGTTTGAAGAATGTGTACAAATGTTTGCAAACGTTGTCAAATGTTGTCAAATGTTTGCAAATGTTGTCAAATGTTTGCAAATGTTTGCAGAATGTTTGCAAATGTTGCCAAATATTTGCAAATATTGTCAAATGTTTCCAAAATCTTTGCAAATGTTGTTAAATATTTGCACATATTTAGGACTTACGGAGAGTTCCCCCACCGTGCAAGTAAATGAGTCATCAGCCTAAGTGACTCATCGATGACGTCATTCATCTCGAAATTTCCGCGATTGTGGCGGCAATATTCAATTTCACCCATGTGTTCACAGGTTTTCATAGTATTATATTCCATACAAGTCCCACCAGGACGGTTCCCCCACCATGCGAGTCGATGACTCATCCATGACATCATCCTTTTCGAACGTTCCGCGACGGTGGCCCCGCCTACTGGCGGGGTAAGACATTGCCACTCGTTCTATCACTGTACGTTGTGAGGTTTAACTGACAGAACTGTGACTCGAATTGAATGTGGACTGTGCAGATGGTACGCGTTATATAGGGATCCCCCACCCTGATGGTAGCTTATGACTCATCTCAGAACATTTGAGAGCCTTGGAGAATGTTCGAGATCAATCGAGAAAGAAATAATTGATATCTTCCTCCTATTACATGATGATTCATCATGGTATTATATTTCATGCAAGTTCCAACAGGAATCAGGAGGTACCCCCACCATGCGCGAGTTGATGAGTCATCAATGACTCACTAATGATGGTGGGGCCACCTCNATCCCCCACCCTGATGGTAGCTTATGACTCATCTCAGAATATTTGAGAGCCTTGGAGAATGTTCGAGATCAATCGAGAAAGAAATAATTGATATCTTCCTCCTATTACATGATGATTCATCATGGTATTATGTTTCATGAAAGTTCCAATAGGAATCAGGAGGTATCCCCACCATGCGCGAGCTGATGAGTCATCAATGACTCACTAATGATGGTGGTACCACCTGGTGGTGGTTGAGTGAATGATTGTTTGAAAAATTCACAAGACTGTTTGAAACTTCTTTAAAACATTTTGAAAAGATTTGAAACTTGTTTGAAACATTTTGAAAACACTTGAAACATTTTTGAAACATTTTCGAAACTTTTTTGAAAGCATTTGAAACATGTTTAAAACATATCGAAAACATTATATCCTATATAGCGAACAAGAATAACGACTTATCCCCACTACATATTCCATCAAGCACAAGTCTCAACAGGAATTATGAGATATCCCCACCCCACATAACAATGAGTCATCCCCAGATATTCATGATGATGTCATCCTTCGAGAACATTCCCCCGACCGTGCTGCCACCTGGTTCTCGAATGTTCAGGATGACATCATCCTTCGAGAACATTCCTCCCGACCGTGCTGCCACCTGGTTATCGAATGTTCAGGATGACGTCATCCTTCGAGAACACTGAAATGTAGTATATACTGGAAAGGGCACTGATCCGCCTGACGCGAGCCGACAGAGAGGGGCGATTTTCAAGGATACCTATCTCTCTCGTACCGTCCGCTCAAAAAGTTTTCTTACCTTCTAGAACGTATAGAATTCAGTATTGGCGTTCAATTTTTGTTGTTGCATCATTATAACATAGAATTGATCATTTTTTTCCAATGTAATAATACTCGGGCCATTTACAATTTAATTAAAATAATTTCACATGGGAAAAATACAAAAAAATATACAATTCAAGAGATTATTTGTTCAATCAATCTGAAGGTGTATCGAAATCCAGATCTGAGTCGATATCGTCATCAGTATTCGGATTTTGACATTTAGGTATGTCCAATATAATTCCTGAAACAGAAAGTATAAATTGAATGATATAGGTTTTATTTTGAGGGAATTCCAGGGACTCTCAAGTTCAGGAATATGCCACGTGTGTCGAGGAGTGGAATTGGAATCTGTTTATATCTAGTTGTCCCAATACTGCAATAAAAAATAAGAACATTGTAATTGTGAATTTTTTTAATGCATGAAGAATACAAGAGAAATCCAATGAAGACAATATTAAAATACACGATTTTTCCTCTAATTTTCTACGAAATAGCTGTTCGTGGATTAGAGGATATTTTTTTATTCTCACAATGGGACAATTATCGCCAAGACGTAAATAGCAACAATTGAGCGTGCACCACTCAGAGTACATAAGCTTTTTAACTCGCATGTACATGCTCGTTCTACGCATGCGCAACGCCTGCTAGAGTGAGACAGGTATCCTTGAAAATCTACCTCTCTCTGGCTCGTTTTCCGCTTACGGGCCTAGCATGGCAGTGCCCTTTCCAGTATATACTACATTTCAGTGTTCGAGAACATTCTCCCCCGACCGTGCTGCCACCTGGTGGCGTAGTTTTCGTCCAGTAGATGAGTCATCAGCCCGAGTGACTCATCGATGACGTCATTCATCTCGAAATTTCGGCGATTGTGGCGGCAATATTCAATTTTATCCATGTGTTCACAGGTTTTCATAGTATTATATTTCATACAAGTCCCACCAGGACGGTTCTCCCACCATGCGAGTCGATGACTCATCGATAACGTCATCCGTTTCGAACCTTCTACAGCTTGTGGCGTCAATATCCAATTTCATGCAAGTTTCAACAGGTCATTATATTTCATACAAGTCCCAACAGGTCTTAGAGAGATTCAGCCCACCACACGAGTCGATGAGTCATCGATGACGTCATCTTTCTTGAACGTTCCGCGATGGTGGCGCCGCCTAGTGACGTAGTTTTGGTCCAGAACCCGCCTAGCCTAACTACTTTGCTTCTTCACGGAGAAATTCTAGTAGCTCGTTGAATCTGGGCATCTTCTTTCCTCTCATCTGGCGATTCCACTCTCTGTAGGTGTCACTATGGAGTCGTTTGAGCACAATGTGAACTAGAGGTGTGTTCCACTGATCAATATCTTCACCAAGAAGTTTCATCGCCAAAGTGTGGGTCTGAATGTGGTTGAGCAATTTTCTTAACTCTTCAGTTGTACTTTTCTTCATGACTAGAGTTTCCATCAGTAGATCATAATGTCTCAGGATCAATAAGCATTCGATGTCATAGGTGTCCCGTAATAATTTCCAGGCAGCACTGTAATTTTCATCGGTGATTTCGAAGGCTTCAATCGTGGCCGCTGCTTCTCCTACCAGTGTGCGCTTCAGGTAGTCCAGCCTTTGACCGTCGGTCAGACCCTCCTTATTGTGAATAGTGACGATGAACCAATGGCGATACGTGCGTCAGTTTTCAAATTTACCATCGAATTTTTTGGCTTCTACTCGAGGTAATGTTTTTAGATAATCGTAATAAAGGGGTTGTGATGTGCCTGTAGAAGTTTCTGGCTTGCCTCGTGATTGCTTCAATTTGGCCTATATTTGGAGAGTTGAATTTTCGGAGCAACATTTGAATTTCTTCATAGTCGTTTTCAAGAGATTCTAATGTACTTGCGTGGTTCACTTCTGGTTCAATTCTTTCTAATTCCTCAGTGATTTCAGGCAATTTGACATATTCTTCATTGACACGTTTTAATTGTTTCTCGATATACTCTTTGGAGGCATGTGGACCTGACTTCTCTAGGTAATTTTTGAACTTGGTGAGTCTCATTTTAATGACGACTTATTGATTGATCAACTCGGAACGTCTAGCGTCAACTCTAGTGGCCTCTTTTCCCGTTGCAACCATTGTATTGGAGTATTTGGGATGGGAAGGAATAGACGATTCAATTTTTTGACTAGCTTACCTTTCCGTAATCCTTGGGGTTGGTGATGTTCCTCTGGATACTGTTCGGGTTAATCCGGCTCGAAGGACCAAAAAAAAGTCGCGTGCTTCCTCCATGATCGGCATGTTTACCGATTCTTTTTGGGGTGTAAAGCCCAAAAGTATTCCTAACACTGGAACGGCGGTTGGACAGACGGCTGAGGTGGGACGTGAACCACCTCAACGATAAATAGGGATGGTTTAGTGAACGTGGGAATGCTCTAGTACACTGTACACGTAGTTTATTTTTACAAAAGTTGATCTCAAAATATTTACACTGTGAAAACTTGATAACACTAAATTGTTTTTCTATATTGTTCAGAGTCACTATTGTTGTTTATAATTTCACTTAAATTTAATTGCACACTTAACAGAGCTACTGGTCTTGTTAACGGCTGAGATATTATGGCCAGAGCGGAGTCTTGTCAAGGGTAAAGAAATTTTGTAGACAGAGCGGAGTCTTGTCTCTTCCAGTTAAGTTTTGGAACTGTTTAGTTTCTATTTCTTAATTTGCTGCAACGTACTATTCTCAACGGAGGAAGGGGAGTCTCTTGCAATTGGTTAAAATTGTAATTATCTCTCACACTATTGGCTTCAAGGATTGTCGGAGGAAGGGATGTGCATTTGGTACCTCTGCTGGACCCTCTATTTTTTGTTGCTCTCCTGCGCAGACCCTTGAGTCCAAGTATGGGGAATTTCTCCATTGTTTCATGACCAGAAGGGTCGTCACATTTCGTCTTGAAAGTTAAGGGAAGTGCAATAAAACAGAAAAAATGTGAATGTGATTTTAAGAAGATTTTGAGGATTATCGGACGTACGGTCGGACATTTACGATTATTTATGGTTCTGGAATGGCAACGAAAAGGTTATTATTTCTGAGGTCTCAACAGTCTTTTCTTTCTCATTTTATCACAAAACGATAAAACTTTCCTAATCAATTGGACTTTATCATAAATGAACCGATAACACTCAGCCTATGAGATCAGTTAATTATAAAATTATTATGATAATAAAAATTATGCCGAAAAAGACAAATCAAAAATGTAAAAAAGACAAAACCAAGTGATAATTATTTTGTAATCGAAGCATGATCGATTTTTTGGATTTTTTCGATTAATAATGATTTCTCTCTTCTCTTATTTATTCAAATGTGAATTTAAACCAAGAAACGAAAGGACGAATATTTTTCTCTGTGTTAATGTCATGCAAAAGATATATAAATTGAAATGACTTTCTCCCTTTGTGTCGGGAAGTTAAAAATTTACATACTGTAATATAGAGAAAATTAAGCAACCAACTCAGTGAAAGAATTCATAAAAAACTCTCCAATATCAGTCTTTCTTCCAGATACATCAAGCTTTTTTTTCGGAGAAGAAATGAACGTCTTTAAATTTAAAACTTATACTCTTCTCATGGGTGAGTTCTTCTCTTCTTCCATCTCCTTGTTCTCTTTGATCTGAAGGGCTCCAAGATCCACTAAAGCTCCAACATTAGACTCAAGTAGTCTCTCCACAATCGCCTGACCATCGTCTGTGATTCTCACATTTCTGGAGGTTTCCCCCAGGGATCGGCAGTAATCACTGTTTTTATTAATGCTTCTGACTCTTATTACTCGTTATTTATTCAATGGGTAATTCAGATACGCAATTTTTTCATTTCTTTAGTATTTGTAATTGAAATATAAAATATTTCATTATTTTGGTAGGGTTAATTGAAAAGTCAATTTTTTAAATTAATTCATCAATTAGTAATCGATGCAGAAATCACCTGATTACATTTTTAATTAATAATTAACCAGGATATTCACTCAACTACTTTGTAATTATATTCAAGGATGAAAATTATTGAATTACTAGAAAGTAATGGTAATTGAAAAGGACCGATTAACCATTTCTTAATCAAATAGTAACTGGAAATCGCTTTTTTACAGAACATGAAAGAAAAACAAAAAAAAACTAACAAATGTCATACACACTCACAAACGTAATAAATGTATACAAAATCAACAGAAACCACGTGAGATATTCACGTGAGATATCCTTTCACTAACAAACTAATAAACTAGCAAAAGTCACAAATACGTCCAACGAAAGATTTGTCTTGTTAGTTTGATCCTTGGGCTTGTTTAAAATTGAAAAACGTAATTTCAACGAACACACGTGATAAAGATGGACAAAACCACAGCAGGCATCTGCTTGCGATTCCCATCACTGAACTGTCTTTACTTCCTTACACAATTAGCTCTTGACAACACCTGCTTTTCGAAATTCTCATCCGTCAGTCGATTGAATCCTGATATGTCGAACATTGTTGCAAAACTGAACATTCTTTCGACAGACGCAGAAGATGGTAGTAGAGTATTAAACTTGAGGAATGCTGCTTTGACTGTAGGGAACGCATGTAGTATGGCATTTTCTGTGCTTTGATCTTCACAAAAACGCTCGTATTCTGCTTCATAAGTACTTGATTTCAAAGTAGTTCGAATTTTATTTCGTTGATTCTCAGTTCTACTGTTGAAATCGAATTCATCATCACTGTTGGCATTTGCTGCATTGTCTTCATTTGACTCTTGTGGTTTTAGTTCAGGTTCAGATGAGGGCCCACAGCATGATAGTAATCCTTCTTTAATAGCAGCTCGTGCTCGATCCTGTTCAGTCTCAGACAATAATTTCATCCAACACAACTTGAACTGAGGATTAGTTGCAGCTGCAACTGCTGCATTCTTTCCTTCATGAACGATCTCAAAAATGTTGGAAAATCTGGAATTGTGATGAAGGGAGTTATCTGATGCGCTTAGAAAATGGATGAATGAAATTATGTGAAAATGCCTCGAAAAAAATCGCAAACATAGTCTTTGCTAGTGAATTTTTCGAATTTTCCGAAAATAATGATCATTTTTCTGTTATCATTTTTATATTGAAAATCGAAGAATAAAACTAGAGTCGACAAAGTCGTTGTGCCCTATCGTTCGGTGAAAAAAGTGATTTTCTGTCGTGAAATTTAAAAATTTGAGGAAATTACAGTCGACATATTATTGCAACATTTTTCGTACAATTCGGGAGGAATCCTCCACGTACGAAAATTTTCTATGGAAACACTTGGCGCATTCACTAGACAATTCTATTGAATTTCTATAGGACTTCTATTGAAAATTCCATTAGTTTAGATGGAGCATGTTCAATAGAAAATAGTTTATAGAAAGATCCAATACNCGAGTGTCGACTCCCTCAACAGTAAAACCGTGAGATTTAGAGTGTCACAATTCTATTGAATTTCTATAGGACTTCTATTGAAAATTCCATTAGTTTAGATGGAGCATGTTCAATAGAAAATATTTTATAGAAAGATCCAATACATTTTCAACTTTCTATATAACTTATTCAATTGAGATATTTCGTATAGAAACTGCTCGAATGGAATTTCCCAAGTTTTTTTTTGTATGAAAATTTTTCCAAAATAAAATAATCCGTGTCCGTCACCTCGGTTCTTTTCTTGGTTTCCAAGAGTATTCTCTTCTCCCCCTTTGTCTCTGGCAATATATCTTATCCTTATTCGAAAGCTTATTAAATGAGCTACAAAATGGTATATGAATCATCCAATTTCCATTATTTTTCATCAAGTTATGAGCATTTTAGGTGAAAATGTGATTTCCATGAATCAGTTTGAAATTACAGATCAGTCGGTTTTTTTATACTTGCAAATCACATGAATGCGACTTATTATATATCATTTTGAAGAAAATTCAAAATGATAGATGTTTTATTTTCTTTGGGTACATTTTCATGGAGTTATCAGTGGTTATTTCAATTTTTGGGCAAATGTCACCTCCTAAAATCGACATTTTTGGTCAATTCTCGGCACTTTAGCCATCATCAGTGGGGATTTATCATACACCAATTTGAAGGGCTTAACGAGATCTTCAAAATGGTATTTCATAACCTTCTTTCTGTCAACTGGATCGAAAGTTATGACTGGATATGTGTCGATTTTGGCATGTCACAAAATGGAAATTTCGACTTTTTTAATCGTAATCAAAATGATTTCGTTCTTTTCTGTCAATTATTCACAAATATCATATACTGATTCGAAAGCTGATTGAATGTGTTATAAAATGGCATATGAATAATGGAATTTACATTACTCTTCATCAAGTTGTGGGAGCTTTAACTGAAAAGTGTAATTTTTCAGGTTTAAAATTGAAATTGGACTTTTTTGTAGCTCCAAGTTATGTGAACGGGGTTAAATGTATATAGTTTTGAAGCAAATTTTATATTCTTCAAAATGGTATATGTCAAATTTGATTTGGTTTCATTTTCATGGAGTTATCACTGATAATATCATTTTTTCGCCCTATGTCACACACTAAAATCGGCATTTTTTGCCATTTCTCGACATTTGAGACATGGTCAGTGCATATATAGCATATATAAATTTGAAGCTCTCAATGAGTTCTCCCGAATGGTACCTTATACCCTTCATTCCATCAATTTGATCAAGAGTTATGATTGGATATGTGTCGATTTTGGCATGTCACAAAATGTAGAATTGGACTTTTTCCACTGTATTTATGATAAATCCCTTCTTTTACTTGGATTATTTTAATATATCATGTACTGATTGGAAATTTGATTGAATAAGCTATGAAATGGCATATGAATCATCGGATTTCCATCATTTTTCATCCAGTTATGGGAGCTTCAACCGGGAATGTAATTTTCATGATTGAATTTAACATTTAAGTTTGGTTGGATATTTCTATACTTCCGAGCCACATAAATGTGACTTTTTATACCTCATTTTGTAGGAAATTCCATACTCTTCGGAATGGTATATGTTGTATTCGATTTGGGTGCATTTTCATGGAGTTATCCAGTGATTATTTCAATTTTTGGGCCAATTTCACACTCTAAAATCGACACTTTCTGCCAATTCTCGACACTTAGAACATGATTAGAGGGGATATATCATATATTGATTTAAAGGTCCCAACGAGTTCTTCAAAATAATATCTCATATTCTTCATTTCATCAACTTGATCAAGAGTTATAAGGGGATATAAGTCAGTTTTCGTATGTCACAAAATGGAAATTCAGACGTTTGTTATCGTAATCATGATAATTTCCTTTTTCTTTCTGAATTATCCAAATACATCTGTACTGACTCGGAAGATAATTGAATGAGGTATAAAATGGCATGTGAATCATTGGATTTCTATTATTTTCCGTTAAGTTATGAGAGGTTTAATCGAAAATGTAATTGTCATATTTAAATTTGAATTTTAAGTACGGTTCTAACGAGAATTATATACTCTTCAAAGTGTTATATGTTGATTTTGTTTTGATTGCGTTTTCCTGGAGAAAATCAGTATAGTGATTGTTTCAATTCTTCGTACTCTGTCTCCATAGACTTGGAAAATGATCAATGCTTTCAACTTAATCTATGGAGATATATCATATATCAATGCGGAGATCTCAATAAGAACTTCAGAATGGCACTTGGAATTTTCCGGTCCATCATCTTGATAAAATGTCGTAAGTCAACATACGTCGATTCTTACGTGTCACATTTGGTGAATTTCACCACTATTTCATTCATTTTTTACTACATAAGTTGCTAATATGTTATATGACTATAGAGTGGAATGGTGAATAAATCCCATGCAACCTAATCTAGGGCGCGCGGAGCGCGCGACTCTCAGTAATGACAAAAAATGCAGTGAAAAAAAACAGAAAATTTATGCCAACAAATTTTCTAATGAAATTCTGTTCATTAAATCTTTTCTAAAAAAAAAACCGCCGAAAAGCTCTAGAATTCCTCAATAGAATTGGGAAAAATTAGTATAACGTCGCATTAAAATCAAAGGGGTGTAAAGGCTGTGTATAAGCATAGCTTTTACGCCCCTTTAATTTTAATGCGACGATAATTTTCGATACAAGTCCTATAGCAATTCAATAGAATTAACTAGCGAATGCACTGGGTCTCTCTACAAAAAAAAAATGGCACGTGTCGCAAGAGGATTTTGATGAAAAATGTTCTGAATTGTCCAAAGAGAGAAGCTTTAGAGAAAAAAGATTTAAAGAAGAAAATTACGAATCGGGTGAAATACACGTTTCTCGTTTTATTTTTAGATTTTCGCTACGACAAAAAATATGAGGACTAATGAGCATCATTTTTTATTTTTTTTGAACATGTTCGATTGAAAGCTATGTTAATTTTTTTAAAGCATTTTCACTGTGTTCAACTTAATTGATAAATTTTCAGATCAAATAGTCCAAGCATGCCGACCCCTAGTAATTGAAACATAGGAAACATTATAATGTGTCGAAATAATTCAAAGAACCAAGTTAAAGAAATCTCAATAATATGTTGGAAAAGAGTCCGAAGTATTTCAAAACTACACGGAATGAATTTAGTAATGAGTTTTTGGATATGAATAAGGATTACTTGAGTAATTTGCAATTTCTACGTTTCCGTTTTTGTAATCCTTTCAACAATGCTTCCACCAACTTTTGGCAATGTGTTAGATCTTGGTTGCTCAGCTTCATCAATCTATTTCTGGTTGACAGAAGAGTAGGCAGC
>NW_021681468.1:51263-51906 GCF_001412515.2 Diachasma alloeum
GAATCGGGTGAAATACACGTTTCTCGTTTTATTTTTAGATTTTCGCTACGACAAAAAATATGAGGACTAATGAGCATCATTTTTTATTTTTTTTGAACATGTTCGATTGAAAGCTATGTTAATTTTTTTAAAGCATTTTCACTGTGTTCAACTTAATTGATAAATTTTCAGATCAAATAGTCCAAGCATGCCGACCCCTAGTAATTGAAACATAGGAAACATTATAATGTGTCGAAATAATTCAAAGAACCAAGTTAAAGAAATCTCAATAATATGTTGGAAAAGAGTCCGAAGTATTTCAAAACTACACGGAATGAATTTAGTAATGAGTTTTTGGATATGAATAAGGATTACTTGAGTAATTTGCAATTTCTACGTTTCCGTTTTTGTAATCCTTTCAACAATGCTTCCACCAACTTTTGGCAATGTGTTAGATCTTGGTTGCTCAGCTTCATCAATCTATTTCTGGTTGACAGAAGAGTAGGCAGCGAGTGACCGTAAGTGACGTTGATTTGACCTTGAAGAGTGTCAAGAGCTTTGACAACGGGCTTGGTGCTTTTGAGATATTCCTCAATGTACCTAAAAAATGTTCAATATAAGTAGATATATAGGGGCGGTTCTGGCCCAACCATTTTGGGAAGGG
>NW_021681469.1:0-10322 GCF_001412515.2 Diachasma alloeum
TTAAATTTTTATGATGTATAATGACCATTACTATTAATTAAAAGGGGTTCTGTTTCAAGTGCTCAAAGTCATCGATCGACAAACATATATATATATATATATATATATATAATCTATAATATAAGATGTATCTGTGTAAGCTAAGAAGAGGACGAGATCGTGCGCATGCGCAGATCTCGTCCCAGGTCGGTTATGGCGTGTATGCTGTATATTCCTGTACGAGACGTGCTGGATGCTAGACGCGAGACGAGTGACGTGCTTCACTGAATAAATCTTTGACTAGTTAATACTGTGTGTATATTTATTGCGTCCCAATCCCGCATAATCCATCATTTCATAAACTTCTCACATTTACGTTCTCTTTTATCCATATTGTGTAGAAAAGCACATGTTTTATGACCTTCCCCATCAGCGACTGATAAGAATTGGCAATACTAAGTTGACATTGATAAGCTTAAACTTGTAAAACCTTCAAATGTACAGGTGACTATAGAAAAATGCTGGATTGTATTTTGAAGTAGTATATCCACACTCCGTGTGAGTCGTTGAGGGTTGGGGACAATCGAGTCGGGACAGATTCGGCTTAACGATTCCCCCTCCGAATTCGAGGAGGCCGTCGCCCGTATACACCGCAAATTGAAAATGCCACGTCGATTAGTTACCGATAGGTGAAGAAGCCGCGATAATGTTCAATCATATATTATATCATTATCGAATACTCGTTCGAAGATTTGAGAAGAGACTAATTGAATCTTTTCACAGATTGCCATTTTTCTGGAAACAATGTTGTTTTTAAAAACATATGGTTATATATTAGGTGTGACAAATTATCTGTTGGAGCGATCTATACTCATGAGGGAATATAACGAAATGGTATTCGTTCGATACTCCATAATTGAGTTGAGTTATCAATATTTCCCTTCATACAATGAATTGTCGAAGGAGGATGAGTCCAACACTCAAAAATCTTCAATAATTTATTGCTTTTATTCATAAATTGAGCGACGGGCTTATGATTCAAAATTTATTTTCGCGTGAAGACTAGATATTCCGGATAACTAACTGCACTGAAGCCTATTTTCCACTGAATGTGAGGGTGAGCGAGTTCTTGTACATGCGTATGTTATCTGAAAATTTATGAATTGAGTACTTGACGATTTGAGAGAATTTACATATAGTAGAATATATAGGTATACAATATATGGGAATGGGCACGTTTTGAATCCGATTTACACATAAACAGTGGTCCCATTTATGATGTTAACGATCAGCTCAAAGTTCGTCATATTGATTTGATAAAAATAGTTCCCTATGAACTGATAATATAACAAATCACTTCGAGGCCACTCAAATGATTCACCAATTGTGATTCCGGAAGAGACCTCGTGTACACGTATTTTGAATATACTAATATCTCTACCATCCTTCATTGATTATTAACGACGTCAATATGTGGCTTTTAAATGTCATGGCTGACAGCTTATTGAATCCATTTTTTCGATGAGTGACGAAAGAAAATAACAACTGTTCATTTACGCCAAAAATTGGGAGGACGAACGTTGATCTATCCTAATTGGATTTTACCGACTGTGTTTTGGGTGAACAGATTCACAGCGGATGGCAGCAGAATGTTAATATTGTAACGTAGGGTGCTAGTTACGATGTTGGTTACTGGCATAACTCCTATATCGACTGAAATTAAGCGGTAGAATTTGAAAACTCTGTTAAATAATTTTATGATTCATTGACAAGTTTGTTACAATACTCTCACGAGTTTCCTCTTGACCTTCCTGAGCAAAGGGTTTCCTCCTCATTATTGCTCTACCTCTGAATATCGAATAGGAGAAATTCACTTGGTTTCTTTGGGAATGTACTGTTATGGTATGACAAAATGCCATAACCTATAATCCTAATTCTTGGCGAGAAGCACTTTATGAGTTATAGAACGACATCTGCACGAATATGGCGCAAATATATGCTCCCTGAAAAAAAGTTTCTGTTTTATCTACTTCGTTTTAGGATGAATCGAGTTTCAATCGCTCTTGGATTCGAACGGACAAAAATTTGAATGCTTTTCATTTTGCATTGCTTCCCTATAAATCAATCTCATTTGCGAAAAATAATCTAATCAGAAACGAAGAAATTCCTTCAATATACTAGGACCCCTTTCGCTATATATAAAGATTGTTGTTTAACAATTCGCGGAGCATGAGAATTATATGACTTAATATGCACGGATTCTCGAAATCATTCAAATTCTTTCTGAAATAACATGGGTTTCATTTTTTCTCTCACTGTTACCAATATAGATTATTTCCAGTAACTTTCTCTTTATGATTAACAATCGAGATTCCATGGAATCCATGTTATTGGCTAACATTCCCGGCATGAATCAATGCGATTCACATGAATAATTTTTCGGATAAGAAAGTATATCGGAGTATTGGACATTATTTTTCTATTGATTGTCTGGTGAATTAATTCTGTGAATTTTCGTAAGGTAGCCATTAGTCAAGAGAAGATATTTTATGATATAGTCGGATTTTCGATAATAAATAAACGAAAGCAGTTCCTTCCAATATCGCTCATATTTGGATTCGCCACTAAATACATTCGGCTTGAATATTCATGCAGAAAAAATATATGTTCATGGAACAAATTCACTGGAAACGGATCTTTTCCGAAAAAATTGGTCTATTGAGAACAGAAATGTGCAGAACTTGATTCTCCTCAATATATTTCATCATAAGTTTCGTATATGGGACATTCCATGTCAACTCAGCCACCCTGGATTTTTTTGGTTCTCAGAATCCTGAATTAGCATGCTCCCAGTCAAGTACTACATGAGTACATACTTTCTCTAAATTGTCGCTCATTTAATATTAATTGTTTGGCTAGGACAAATAACAAAAGCTCAAATATTTGAAAAATCATATCTTGTGAACAAATTGGCCCATTTTAATAAATAAAAAAATATTTTTTTCGTTTTCTTATATACTTTGAGACTAAAAATACAACAGTACCATGAGAATGAATAATAAGCCATTTTTCAAGTTTTTCGTTATTTTAATCCCTCTGTTTCGCAGGGGCGATTCGAAAATCGAATAATTTTTTTTTCTTCGATGGATGATGATATTACTCAACTTTTCCGGGGTATTTCAAAATGGGATAGCCATATGGAGATGAAAAAAAAGAAGAAAATTCCATGGAAAATTCGATCTTCCGATCATGCATGGGACATTCCATGTCAATTCAGCTACCCTGGATTTTTTTGTATTTCGGAATAGAACATTGGCATGTTTAAAGTCAACTGCGATATGAGTCTAATATTGTTTCACACTTTTACTCCCATAACTTCACTCTTGCACCTGGCAGGCATGCACAATATCTTTCGCAATAGCGTTAATTGCTCGAATTCACGTGATTTTTCACTTATGATGATGATTATTTTTCCACGTACGGATTTTGGACAGTCAGGGCCAATCAGAATGCAGCATTTGACGACAAATGAAAGGCTGGAGGAAGTTTTATTTCGGATATTTCGCACTAACATATATATTTTTTCGATTATTTCGTACTCATATATTTTTCGGGATATTTCGTACTAACTCTTCACTTGTTCTCGGATGTCATTTTGAGGTTGCGCAAACGACACTTCTGACCAAAATCCGTCCGTGAAAAATAATCCGACAAATACCCCTCGTGCTTCAAAATTATCTAGTATTTCCCTCAAACTTCCCTGCAAACAAACGATCGTATCAAGTTTTGCAAGAAAATCCCTCGCGCAAGCGCTCGGGATTTTTAAACCTGCAAAACTTGACACTGTTATTTGTTTACAACGAAGTTATCGGGAAATACCCGATAATTTTGAAGCACTCGGGGTATTACTACTGAATAAAAACTGAAAGCCAACGATAGCTCGGTCGGTAGGGCGAGCGATTTCTAATCCGATGGTTCGGGTTCGAAACTCAATGGGTGCCGATCGGGTTTCGAACTCCGAGAAATCAAACGTTGTCCGCATTTCTTTGGGAAATGACCTTGGGATTTCTGTACACAAACATTGGATAATGGATACAAAAAATGGGAGCGCAATGAAATCAAAGGTTCCGAATGGGGGTGAGAATAAACAACCGATTTCTCGGAATTCAGTTTTCATACGAGCCTCAATAATAACCGTTTGATTAGTACCCATCACACACTTGAGTGTTGAACATCTCACACGGTTCATTACAGAATCGTTAATAGAAATTCTCCGACGGTTATTCTCCTGTATTTATTCTCCATCAACTTTAATGAAGGCAAGTGGTGGTATAAAATATTTCAGTAGTGAAGATGTAAACTCAATCGATCGTTATTATTTTTTTTTCCCTTTTTTTGAATGATCAGAACGGTTCTTCATTCCTATTCCACAAGATGCCGCATGCCGAAAGATGTGCAAATCCAATGCGAGTTCCTGGGGAGAAAGGTCACAATGGAAAATACCTGCGTTCAATCTCAGAAAGACTACGACAGACATTTTCATTCTTGCCAGAAAATGCAAAACTATGTAACTCCTGTAGGAAAAGAGCTTTGACTTACATTCCTGGATCACTACGCTCTGAATCTTCATCGAATCGGGAAGTCCCTTCATCGTCATCAAATATTCCAGCCGATCGTTCGTCCAGTGCCACACCATTTCTAGTAGACATTTCTACGAGCAATATCGCAGAGAGTTCGTTGAGATCAGGTAATTCCTTCCATTTAATTGATCCTGATGGGGATGTTATTTTCAACGAAGCTTCAGAGGAGTACGATGCTCCAACAGTAGATGATGATTCAGGGACAGAGCACCACCGGAACATTCCAGCAAATTTTCGTTCTCCACGAGAATTGGAATTGGAAGAAATGTTGGGTGGACTCAAGCAAAAATTAAATACGATGACAGAATATTCTGAACGTATTCAACTCTTGACTATTACTCCACCTTCGTGGAGTGAGCGAAAGACGAGCCGTGAATTTGCTACGACAAGGTACATGGCTAGGAGAGCAAAACAACTGCGAGAACAGAGAGGAATATTTGCCTCAACAGTTGCGAAGGCTGGGAAATCATTGCCCACAGAGACAGTTGAAAAGGTCTTAAGTTTTTATGAGAGTAATAGTCGGATGATGCCAGGGATGAAGGATAAAATGTCAGTCAGAATCAACAACGTGAAGAAAATAATGCAGAAGCGGATGGTCCTCGAGAACTTGAATGATCTTCATGAGAAATATAAAATTGCTCATCCAGAGTCTCCGGTGGGATTCAGCAAGTTTGCGGAATTGAGGCCGAAACACTGTGTATTGGCAGGAGCGAGTGTTACGCACGTGGTATGTGTCTGTACCTATCATCAAAATTGTAAGCTGATGGTGGATGCAATCAACATTTCTACTCTCACTAAAAACTCATCATGTTCCCTTACCGACTATAAAGACTGTCTTGAAAGACTTATGTGCCCTAATCCAATGCCTGAATGCCACTTAGATGAGTGTAAAAACTGTCCTGGAGTTGAAGGATTATTGCTCGAGCTGAAAGAACTCCTCCACAATGCTGTGATTGAAACTGTAGAATTCAGGACTTGGCAATCTGTGGACAGAACAACATTACAGACCCAGAGACAACCAGTGTATGAATTTGTTGATGTACTTTGTGAGAGATTGAAAGTATTGAAATCTCATCATTTTATTGCTATACAACAAAACGCTTTCGTGAAAGAACGAAAGGGGAATTTAATTGAGGGTGAAATTCTAGTGGAGGCCGATTTTTCGGAGAATTATTCTTTCGTAGCTCAAGACGCTGCTCAATTGTTCCATTACAACAATGATCAATGCACTGTCCATCCTATGGTGTATTATTATCGTCACGGCGAAGATATTCGATATAGAAGTCTAGTCCTCTTATCTGACAGTCTCCTTCACGATACTACTGCAGTTCATTTAATGCAACAGATTCTGATACGACACATAAAACAAGTCTGTGCTGTCGTAAACAAATTGATCTGTGTTGCAGATGGTACTCGACAGCACTATAAGAATCGATATAACATGGCTAATCTTTTGTTGCATAAAAATGATTTTGTAGTTGAAGCAGAGGCGCGCTATCATGCGATCGCGCATGGAAAGACGGCATGCGATGGCGTAGGCGCAGTCTTGAAGAGGGAAACAAGACGAAGAAGTCTGCAAATTACTAATGGTGAACCTATTCTCACTCCAGATGGTCTGTTCCATTGGGCAAATAATAATTTCAAGGATCTCGATGTGTTTTTCTACACTAAACAGGAACACGATAATATGAAAGAACGGTTGAAAACAAGATTCGATAGTGCAAAGGCGATGCAAAAAAATCACGGTTTCATTTCTGTGGGAGAAGAGGAATTATTGATTAAGAGATATTCGTCTGAGACTACGGGCGAAGTTGTTCCAAAGGCGAAGAAACAAAATGGACGACGTACATTAAGATAGCCATTGTGATTCAGAAAAGTTCAATTTCAAAATGCTTTTTCTCTATAATTTAATGTTTATTTCTCAAATTACAAACTTAAAACAGACATATACTCCATGTTGATCTAAAAACGCATCAAATATTTGGTACTTTGCGAATTCTCATTGTCGTTTACGTAAGTAGAGCTGTTAATAATCAATAAATTCTTTTTTCTATAAAAAACGTTTTTTATCGATCACTACTTATGCATCTTATCTTCAAATTATGCCGAAAAATTGCATGCTCATCCTTTCATGAGGCATTCATCATTTTTCAGGAACAAAATACGGAAAATCTAATTTTTCATGAGAAAAAAATTTTTCTCTCATCTCCATATGGCTATCCCATTTTGAAATACCCCGAAAAAGTTGAGTAATATCATTATCCATCGAAGGAAAAAAAATTACTCGATTTTCGAATGGCCCTTGCATAACAGAAGGATTTAAATAACAAAAAACTTAAAAAATGACTCATTATTCTTCCTCGTGGTACTATCGTATTTTTATTCCAAAAGTTGTAACGTGTTATTTTCGTTACAAATCATTTCATGGTTTTTCGTAGACCTTCGCGTGGTTTTTGGGGTTTTAGATTGGTTGCCACCAGACTTGAAGTCAAACCTACCATTCAACGAGAGTCATTTATTTTTTAGAGTTAATTTTGTATGACTGATTATTTTGTTTTGTATTTGAATTTTGTACGAAGTCACACGCTCAATGATTGGAGGACTTGTTGGACTACGAGGGACATCGAGGGATGATTGGCATGAACGTCAATTCCCATTTGAATTCGATAGAACCTGGAGTATCTACCGAGTTACATAAAGCTTCGAACGTTGACCGTGAGAGTATGGCGCTGAGAGGACCTTCGTTGCAGAACAGATGAACGAGTGGCGAGTCTACATTAGAGGGACTGCTACATCATCGAAGCCTGGACGTGCCGATGAAATACTATGATTTATCAAGATCAATTAAATGATTGGAGGTAGCCGGAAGGGCTTCAAGACTATTTATGATTTGATGACATTATTTGAATTGTAATTGGAATTATGGTCTAGTTGGAATAATTAATTTATTCAATTCATTTGGTCATGCGCAGGTGCAAAGTTAGTAGCGCGCAGGCGTGAGATTTAGGTCCAATCATAATTGAGAGTAATGGTCGTATTGCGAGGGCCAATGAAATTAATTGCCGCGCAATTGAAGATCGCGTCGATACCTGTCATAGTCGAGCGATCATTTCTGTTCTGGTGGTGACGGCGTGCACATGTTTCGCAAGCCTGTCGAAATTTTTGTGTCCGATGCCATTTCAGAAGCCATGTTGGGCTTTGGCGTCCTTTGGGTATTTCTCCGGGTTTCCTTGGAATTTCTGGAAGTCACTGGGACGTTTTGAGACCTGCCATGCAGCCGGGAGTTCTTTGGGATTTTCGTCTGGACATCGGTGAGCGTGGTGATTAAACATTTTGGTATTTTGTGAGGGTAAAATCGAGTCAAAATGTTCGGCGTTTCGCACGCCTTTGAACGACTCTGTTTGATAGTGACGAGATTTTATCCGCCCAGAGAACACTTTTCCTTTGAATCTTTTAGTTATATTGTTTTCGTTAAAAACTCTCATTCGTTAGAGATATTAGTTCGTTCGGAATTTTAGAATTTTGATTTCATTATTTTGTTTTGGTTCAGAATTTTGTACGTTAGATTCATCCATTCTGTGAACCATTGAGGTTTCGTAACCCTGGAGATTTTGAAGTATTTCATTTCGGTTACGATTGGGCTCTCGTTGGATGGTATTTAACTTGGATAATTTCGAAGGACATTGAACGTGGGTTACTGTGTGTCTCGTGACTTAGCTTCGTTTCGCTGGCCTCATGTCTTGAGTTTTCGTAGTCGTTTCGGACAGCTAGCTTTACTTGTCACGGAGACTAATTTTTGGGTTTCGATCGTTCAGTGTCGTTTAATCTACATGAGTATTGACGATATTTCGATTCTGATTTTTTATGATTCTTGTGACATTGTTTTTGACTTTTGATTTGTTTTTTTTACTTTTGGATAATTAGATCTTTCAATTTGATTATCAGAATTGGTTTTGACTAATTTGACTAAGTGTGCACTTTCTGATTTTTGTTAAAAAAATCTTTTATTATTTTGATGATTGTAGTTATTTAATTTTGGAGTCATATGATTGTTGATCGGTTGAAACAACCAAATAGGGGGTTTTGAATTAATTTATATTGAAATGTATCGAGTCGTTAAAATTTTATTAAATACTGTGATTTTTCCCCCGCAATTCTGAGTTTAATTTATTTGTTTTGTTCACCTAGTCACATCTCTAGTCTAAGCTCTTTCAGGGACCGATACACGTCTCTTCGTCTGGAGCTAGTGGAAGACCGTTTCGAGCTTAGGGCTAGTTTGATTTTGTTTTTTTCGTTCCAGTGGTCGTTCTGGTAATAACGACCTGGCGCTCAACTTTTTGTCGTTTTAGTTTCTACGTGAGTGCCAGAGGGCTGCGTATTGGACCGAGGGGTTCCGTGAACCTTGGAAATTAAGTCACAATACACACATACATACAGACAGTGCCTAAAAATTGCATTTCTCGATGTTTCATACAACCCTGAATCATCTCCACACAAAATTAGAAAATCTTGAAAAATTGCAATTACAAGGCTTCCATTCGAAAGCAAAAAGTATNTTCATCAAAATCGGCCAATTTGTTCGCACGATACGATTTCTCAAAAATTTGAGCGTTTGTTATTTGTCCTGGCCAAACAATGAATGTTAAAGGAGCGAAAATTTAGAGAAAGTATGTACTCATGTAGTACTCAACTGGGAGCATGCTAATTCAAGATTCTGAGAACCAAAAAATTCCAGGGTGGCTGAGTTGACATGGAATGTCCCATATGCAGTAATACTCACTCATGGTAATAGCTGTACTGAGCTTCAGAGGAGCTGAATGAGGCAGCAGATGATACACGGCTGATTACTTGTAAGGACTAGTAGTCCAGTAAAAATAGAGTGAAAAAGTCGGCTTATGGCAAGTTGACGTTCAGTGCTCGGGGAGGTGTCAATCGATAGATAAAAATTCCATTATTAATATTCTCATTCGTATATGTGCGGAGTTTCCCAGTTAATTAATAATTAATTAAAAACAATCGAATAATTGTGCCAAGCCACTTTCTGTTCGTGATTTCTCCAATGTCACTCATTTAATCAAAAAGAAAAAAATACTACTTTGTAGCTAATAAAATTTGCTATCGAATAGAGTTAGGAACTTATATCGAGAGATGTACGGTTAATTTACGATAAATTTTACAAGTTCTTTTGGATAAATTAACGCCAAAGCGTCCGCCATTCAAGTCCCCCGAGTCACGTGATTCGCGCCATGCGCAGACTATTCAAACGTCCGCTCCGTGCATTCATCATCAACTCAGTTTCAACAACAGTGTAATTTNGCCATACGTATAAAAATTGCGGTTTCTAAAAATTGGAAATGTCTATTAGCATTTAAAAAATGCCTTGAGGGTCACAATTGAAGATTTCAAGCTTCAAAATTGAGTGTAAAAATTATCGGTGATGACAATATAATGGGAAAATCGAAGGTTCAAGAAATAGACAGAGGGGCTGAGCAATTGACCTGCTGTTTGGGCCGTTACCTGAATAGCAGGGGGCAGAGTAAAAGAAGTCCATATTCGGAGAGATTATAGAGGGTCCTTGTAGGGGAGTGACTCCCACAAAATATGTGTGATTTCTGTTTTTTTCTCATTCAATCGCTAGAAATTTGTCCTAAGTTTCATAATGTTGAAAAAAATTATATATAAAAATCCCTGTTGAAAAAAAAA
>NW_021681469.1:10332-26453 GCF_001412515.2 Diachasma alloeum
GGATTTTTTTCCTACCTGCCCCCTTCCAATAGTATTTTGGAGAGCAGGTGTTCCACATCTGTCTGGACCCTCGTCGTTTCACTCCCTAACAACGGGACTTTCTGCAGAGGGGAATTTCGGAATAACAGTTCAGTGGGCCAGTGTCGTTTGTAGTTAGTACACCGAACTATTTGGGAACACATAGGACATATTTAATTGTGTGAAAAATGAATAATCCAACGAATTGTTTCATTTGTAATAATCCGCTGGACAACAATACGCGAGTGAGTGCAGTGAAACAAAAAGGCATTATTGGTTTAATTGCCAGAAGTAAACTGAAAGATGACAACTGGAAGTGTTTAGAAGGCTTGGTAGAAACCAAAGTCCATGAAAAGTGTCGAGTGACATATAATTTAACGAATAAAAAAGTGACTGATGAAGGACAATCAGCGGCTCCTCAGCCAGTCCCTGCTGAACCGCCATTCTCTTTCGAAAACGATTGTGTTTTGTGTCACAAACCCTGGAAGCCATTAAATAAGCCGTGCCGGAAGATATGTACCCCAAAAGCCCAGGAATGCATCATAAAATCAATCGCTGCTCGCAACGACGATTGGTCCGAGAAGGTGAGGAGGAAAATCGAAGGAAAGGACCTGCTCATGGAAAAAGCCCGCTACCACATCGAATGCTACGAGAAGTTTAGGTATAAAACTAAGGATAATTTAGACCCAAAGCAGAGATTACCTGGTCTAGATGCGGCATTCGAAGGCTTGTGTCATTACATGGAAGAGAGTGGCGAGTGTCAATTCACTTATAATAGTTTGCTGGAGAAAATGGAGGGCTGGACTACAACCAAAACTACCTAGAAGCAGAGACTCATTGCCAAGTATGGCAGTGAACTTATGTTTGTGGAGAGGCCACCAAAACCAACAGTAATCTGTTTCCGCAACACAGGCATCAACATTTTGGCTAAATTTTTCCCATTTATAGTTTATGATGAAAATCCTGACGATGAAGCTGAAGATGAAAGTGGACCGAGCACAAGCAAAAAACGAAGGATGAATGGTAAATATTTTTCAAAATCATGCTGCTCATGAAAAGTCCATAATTGATTGACTATTAATTAATGAACTATTTTTTTTCTTATTTTACAGAAAGCCAGGATCCAGAATTATGTGACTGAGGGAAGCCCGCACTTTTGGATCTTCATGTATCTATGCTGCCAATACTCTGAATGCTACTAATCCTCCCAGTCATTTTGTTGATCGTGATTGTAATTTTTCAATCAACTACTCACAATATTAATAAATTCAGTTAAGGCCTGTAATAATATTGACTACATAGATTTTTTACGATTAAAAAGTTCTTTTTCTAGACAATAATGATGAACCCTTCTGTTAATAATAATTTAAACAAATAAATCCTCTATTTTTTTTTAAATATTTGTTTTGTTCAAATTTTATCCACTTGACCTTGATATCACTGTGATGATTGACTCTCAACGCTCATAAATTTAAGACTCAATTTTGAAGCTTGAAATCTTCAATTATGACCCTCAAGGCATTTTTTAAATGCTAATAGACATTTCCAATTTTTAGAAACCGCAATTTTTATACGTATGGCCTTCCATTTGTAAACTGAGAAATATTCTTTTCGATTCTCGTGACCCTGTGCTCAGAATTTCGCGTCCAAATAATTAAAAAAAAAAAGAAAATTACACTGTTGTTAAAACTGAGTTGATGATGAATGCACGGAGCGGACGTTTGAATAGTCTGCGCATGGCGAGAATTACGTGACTCGGGGGACTTAAATGGCGGACGCTTTGGCGTTAATTTATCCAAAAAAAATTGTAAAATTTATCGTAAATTAACCGTACATCTCTCGATATAAGTTCCTAACTCTATTCGATAGCAAATTTTATTAGCTACAAAGTAGTATTTTTTTCTTTTTGATTAAATGAGTGACATTGGAGAAATCACGAACAGAAAGTGGCTTGGCACAATTATTCGATTGTTTTTAATTAATTATTAATTAACTGGGAAACTCCGCACATATACGAATGAGAATATTAATAATGGAATTTTTATCTATCGATTGACACCTCCCCGAGCACTGAACGTCAACTGACCATTAAAAAACTATTTTGACTGGACTATGAAGGGTGATGCCAAACGTTCGACACGAACAGCTTGCAAATAGCTGAAGATGTATAAAAAAACCGTTTGTGAGGAGCTCAGAAAAAAAATAGTTTGGATAAGCTGCTGAAGATCAGCTCTCAGGAAACAGGATGATTGATAAAGAGTGTTCGACGAAAATCGATAATACACTGATAAGAAGTTAGCTGCATTTTCAAGGGTCACACCTAGAAAAATTCTGGTTCTGGTGGTGTTATAATCCGCAGCTTACTGTAAGTCAACGATAAAGAATGGAAAACGAAACAAGAATCATTAATGATTAAAATAGAATGATATAGGTGAATAAAATGGAGAAAGGAATGATAATACTAGAGGAATGAATAGAAATAATTGAGGGAAGTAAGAAAAATGAGCAAAAATAAGGATGAAACCAAAACAAGGACGAAATAGATGATTCGACAGGAAAAATAAGGGCGAAAGAGGAAAACTAGTGATCAAAGGAAGTTTCGGTGAATGTAGACGGGAAAATAAAGAAAACGGGGAAAGAATTTTCAAACAAATATTAGGTGCGTGAATATGACTCCGCCCTTTCCCAACGAATGTCGTTTTTAGTATTGCTTACGTCCACTAATAGATGGCAACACTTGTAGTCGATAGTACTTTATGTAAGCTGTCAAACGCACTACGTGACATTTGGTTGAAATGTAAGCAACAAGTGTTTTTACCTCCGTGACAATGTCGGTTTTCGTTCCAAGTAAACATCATTTGCGGGAAGTGTTATTACACTATTATATTGCAAAGAAAATTGTAGCGGAAACTCATCGTTTGCTTGTGGAGATTTACGGTGAGACTTAGTTATATTAGATGGAGATTTACATGCTCCATCTAATATAATTTGCAAGGAATGGTTTCGACGATTTCAAAATGATAATTTTGGCACTAAGAACAGAGAACATGGAAAACCACCGAAAACATTTGAAGATGCTGAATTGGAGGCATTATTGGCAGAGGATTCTTGCCAAACTGAATCCGAATTGGCTGCAACATTAAATGTTGAACGATCAACTGTTGCAAAGCATTTAAAAGCAATGGGAATGGTTCAAAAAGTTGGTATCTGGTTTCCATATGAATTGAAAGAAAGAGAGATGGAACGTCGAAAAAAAAATTGTGAAATGCTACTTCAAAGACAGGAAAGAAAAGGATTTTTGCATCGAATAGTTCCATGAGATGAAAAATGGATATATTATGAGAATCCTAAATGCCAAAAAGCTTATGTGAAGCCAGGTGAACCTGGCGCATCCTAGCCAAAAAGAAATATTCACAGTGCCAAGGTTATGCTCTGCATTTGGTGGGATCAGAGAGGTGTTGTATATTATGAGTTGTTCGAACCCTCTCAAACTATTAATGGAGAAGTTTACCGATGACAACTAATGCGTTTGAAGCGAGCCATAGAAGAAAAACGACCAGAATGGGTGAATAGGCACAATAAATTAATTCTTCAATATGACGATGCCAAACCGCATACCGCCCAAGTTGTGAAAAGATATTTAGATAGACAGGACTGGGAAGTGCTACTCCACCCGCCATATTCGCCAGACATAGCTCCTTCGGATTACCAACTTATTCCGAACACTGCAGTCAGATCTAACGGAAGAACGCTTCACTTCATACGAAAGTATCAAAATTTGACTTGATAATTGGATCAGCTGAAAAGACCAGGATTTCTTCAAGCAAAGGAATAGGTAAATTACCTGAAAGATGGGCGAAGGTTGTAGCTGCAGATGGAACATACTTTCAATAAACTTTTCTTCAATTTTCTAAGCAAGCAAATGTGTTTTATTTAAATAAAAAAGGGCGGAGTCATATTCACACACCCAATAGGTTAAAAACCGTCCAAAAATCCTATCAGATCCGCCGTCCAATGAGATCCCCTGTGAATGATACGAATGACTTTTCAGTATACTCCACAAAATCCAGAGCAACACGAACTCACCAAAAATTACAATTTTGTATTGATATCTCCAAGAATTCTGCTTAAGACGCGTAAACAAATGAAACATTAGTCAGTGACTGTAATTCAATGAGAATGAATTATTGACAGGATCGATCCTAGTCGCCATCTGGTGTCAGAAAATTAAATTTCGCCCTAAATCGCTCGAATTTTGAATTACATTAGGGCCGGCGCACAATAGAGAGGAGTAAGGAATGCATACACGGAACAGTACTAAGGAATTAGAAACACGTGTATTTTGGTTTTTATAGCTTGCAGTGAATATCGACCGTAATAATCAATGCAACGATCGATTGAATAAGAGTAATTTCGACTCATATAATTTTATTATGAAAAGGCTCGTATATTTTCAACAAAAAGTTTTTTTTTCAATCACAAGAAGAACATTTATTTATTACGAGATATTTTTTAAAAAACTTTCATTTTTAGAACTAATTTTTGTCGAAAACTGTTCTTCCATTCCCCATTAGACAAGAGACTGGATGAACCGGGCAAAAATTCCACCATTTCCATTAGCCTCATCCAGGAATTCTCATAGAAAAACCTGAAACAGGAAAGAATACAAATGAATTCATGCTTTGAAGCATTCGAATGGATGACCGAAACACTTACTTCTTCAAATCACAGGATAGATAGATAAATTTATTGTCTATAAAGATACAAAAATCCTTTTTTACAATATGTCAAAGGGGGAAAAATATTTGCTAATCATAAGGTGCTCTCGCTAGTTATATAAGAGGTGTCCATTATACGTTGTTCGATTTTTCGAGCTCTCTTCATACAACACTCCAATACATAAAAATATATCTTCTTCACGTGCATACTGCTCTTAGGCGCTAGTATAAACTCACTTTCCAGAAGGGATTCGACAGACATTTTTTCAATATGTTTACTCAGGACAGATTGTAACAAAGTGCGCTCAGCGTTAAATTCATTGCATCGGAGCAAAAAATGCTCGACTGTATCTAGTTCAGCTACTTCACATAGAGGACAGAACTTTTCCGGCTCAAAACGATAAGAATTGTTATTTACAAAAAGAGTGGTTCCGTGACGATTAGCCAATCTGTGTTGAGTGATGATTTTCTTAAAAACCAACGGGACTTGCTGGAAGAGATATTGCTTATGTGTATCTTCACGTACAGTCTAGATTCAATCTTTCACAATTCAATTTTTCTTTTAATTTTTCGAGTAACAGGTCACCTGCCCTGGACCATTCGTGGTAATTACATTTTTCAATCAGACGTCCACAGATCGCGGGTTCAACTGACTCAGCGAACCCCAGAACCTGTGCCACCCAGTTATACTGAAGCGATCTATATCCTTTTCAATACAAAGCTAACATGTTTTTAAAATATACCAGGGCAGTTGCTGTCGACCTATTGAGGCTCAATAGTCTCTTGTAAAAAGTAGATTGCACCGTTTCCAACTCGTTTACTTATCTGAGTGCGCATACTGGGCAAGCATACAAACCGACCGAAAACACCATACTGTCAAAAAATCTATTTATTACTTCAGGATTGTTAATTTTTGCTCTATAAATTAGACTTTGAATCGCTCCCCCCGCAGTTTTTGCTTTTGCAATAGCTGCAGCGGTAGCGCCCTTGCCCAAACCCGAGGAGCTGAAAAGAACCCCCAAGTACGTGTACGAATTCACAATTTCCAGATCCACTCCTTTGAACTTGAAGACCAAGTCCTTCCGGACTCTTTCTCCCTTCCGACAGTATAATATCTCGGTCTTGGACTCATTAACCTTGAGATCATTTTCATCACAATATTGTTGAAGGACCTTCAGTTTGGTCCTCGTATCTGCCTTGTTTCTTCCCATGATCGCCAGGTCGTCAGCGTACAGAAGCATCAAAACATCTACCTTGTTATTTAGACTCACCCCGTATAAATCTTTACTATGAAAATACTCCTCAATTTCGGAGATGAACAAAATATATAACAAGGAGCTTAAAATTTCATCCTGTAGCACCCCTTCTGTGATATCGACTTCGTTCGTAAGACTCTCTTCTGTTCTAACTCTCAAGGAGGCTTTATTATACAAGTTTCTGAAGATCCTGACCATCCGAGCACTAACTGCCAGAGACAGAAGCTTAACCCACATTTTGTTATGATTTATCGAATGAAAAGCTCTCCAGAAATCCACAAAGGTTACAAAGACTGATCCTCCATCCTGCCTGAGCCTCGAGTGTATCGCCTCCTGCAGAACAGCCATTGTCCAAGCAACCCCTGTGGGCCCGAAAACCAGACTGTCCCTTTGGTAGTAAATTACAATCTTCCATCCACGTTTTTAGACGAGTTGCTGAAATACTCGTAAATATTTTCAAAATGTGGTTCATAAGAGCTATCCCTCGGTAATTCCCCGGATCACACGCGTCCCCTTTTTTATATATCATCGTAAGTACTGCTTTTGCCCAGTCGTCAGGGACTTCTTCTGTTCTCAATATTTTATTAAACAAGCATAACAGGAAGAGTTCCTAATTTACTGGAAGGGCCTTATAGAATTCATTGACAATATTATCGTCGCCCGGCGACTTATTATTTTTACAATTAGAAAGAGCATTCCTTAGTTCAACTAAGGTTATATCTTTGTCGAGATCTGGATGCAAAATTCCTGAGAATAACAAATCATTGACGACAAGCGGTGGATATATGCTCCCATAGAATTTTTCCCACTCATTCTTGTTCACCTCAACTTTTTTCTGACTTCAACTTTTAAATCTCCCTAAAGCCCTCCAGAATTGGGTCCTATTCCTTGAGCTATTGAGCTCACATGTGATATTATCAATGTACATAGTACGATTGGAGTCTATTAGTCTTTTGTAATCTTCTAATGCATTATCATATTCTAGGCCCAACTCACCTTCAAAATTAACCCTTTTCGTGATTTTGAGTTTCTTCCTAGCTACCTCTTTCTTTTCTTGCAAATCAGCGTCAAACCACACCTCATTCTTCGTTACATTATGATTGCAAAACTTTCCTTTACTAATCAAACTGAGCTGCGAGGCGGTCTGATGTATCGCACGATGTAGCTTATCATACAAAATATTAACAGAATCTTCTTCAAAATTGGCGGCAATCAGAGGCGACCATCGCATCATGGAACCGTAGGCTACCTTTTTATCCGCGGATCACTTAAGCGTGCCACTACATGGCGTCCTTGGACGCGTAGTGGCACCGTAGGCTGTCTTTTTATCCGCGGACTGGGAAGTGATCAGAGCGGGTTATAATGTGTGCAACTTCCAGATCGTTAACTGAACTCGTACAACTTATGTCTACCCATACCAGATCCACAATACTTCTCTTATTCTTCTTACGATACGTGATTTGCACGGGGCTATCGCTGATCGATCTCCCGTTTACTAATATAAAACCTAAGTCCTCTATACATTCTTTCAAAAGAATACCACGCTGATTTAAGGTATCGTCAGAAGTAACTCCCTGCACATTTAACATGGTAAGCACCAGCAGCTCTACCGGGATGTTCTCGGGTTCACCCACTCTAGCGTTGAAATTGCCGGCTAAAATAAAAGGAGTATCATTGAATTGTAAACGGAGCATTTCAACGACATCCCGGAAGTACCGTAGGATCGACACCATGTCCCACTTTGGGCGAAAATATACCGAACAAATTACATAAAGTCATTACCAGCTACATGAAGAAATAACCAACTTCCGCTGAAATTGAGGACCGTATAGTTAAGAGACTTTCTCACTAGCATGACAATGCCACCACTTGCATGCCCCTTCGTTTTGTCCCTGATAGCGTCCACCTACGTCGCGTTGTAATTGGTACAGATGTTATTCAGTTTTCCCGGTTTCGTCAGCCACGGTTCGGAGATGCCGATGACGTCCTCCTCGGCTAGATCTGCACTGGTGTGGACATTCCCAAACCCCCTGGCATTCCAGAAGGTAATCTTTCCTGCTCGAAGACGAAGCCCCTGAAGGCTTAACCGCTGGCTCAGTACTCAGCACCAACCCATCTTGGAAATCATCATATTGCCACCACTGCCCATTGATACAGGTCTTTTTATCAATAATCTTTGCTTCACTTCCATTATTGCGATGAGTTTTGACGATGTCTCTCAATTGCTTGGCTGCTTTAGCCTCAACCGTGAAAAGATCATTATTGATGTAGATACAGGTACCGGCAAGAGCCTTCTTTTTCATTTTCATGATATTTACTTTCATCTTCGGGTCACTCAATATCATCTTGACTTTTTCCGTATCCTTTCCAATCAGAAAAGCTTCCTCTGCTGCGCTATTAATGCCAAATTTGTCCTGTAGAAAGGCATTTACTTGAGTTTTCGTATCAAATACCGTATTGATGGCAATGCCACTAATAATTAAATTTTTTCTCTTTTTAATTTTTTTCTTCACGTTCCCAGGCCATAGTCATCTCTTCCACTTTAGTTTCCAACTTACTCAGAGATGGGTTTTGCACCCCAACTGCGCCCAGTACCTTATCCAAGAGCCTCTTCTCCATCTCTGCTGTAACCTCAACGGTGACCTGTTCACGAGGCTTCAGGATTTGTGCTTTTAAATTCTTAGCCTCATTATTCAAAGTTCTCCAGTCATTTTGCCGCTTCGTATCTCTTTTCTTCAGTTCTTCTTGGAATTTCTCTAGGGTGGATTTCTGCTTTCTTGATCTGTTCTGTTTGCGTGGCCAATGCACTCTCAAATTTATCGAATCTTTCTGTATTTCCTTTCCTCATCTGGGCCATTTCGGCAAGGATTTTATCAACAGCATCCATATCACCACTGTAATCTGAAATCAGCGACGAGGAAGCAATAGGAGAATCTGAGTCTATATCAAAGGCACTAGATTGAAGGATTGTCCCAGGCCTGACTACTGCCCTCCTCTTCTCAGGGTTTAGGACTTTTGTGATTCACTTAACGTTTTTTTCCTCCCAGCTTTTCTCCAACGCTCGTTTTTTTTAACTCAGAAGCTCTTTAAGTGAGCCAATAAGGTTTGCTCTGGCTCTTTCAACTGTGAGACTTTCGGTAATTGTTTTTCTCCCCTTACGCTTTGGTTTTCCGGTTCGTTTATTACCCACGCTGTTGAAAACGAATAACTTTGTGCTCTTCACTTTCCTCCTGTCGGTATTGCAGTTATCGACCTCTATCACCTATTCCTCGTTCGACTCGGCGTCGGATATAACCTCATCCAACCATGTGGACGAAAAGCCGCAGCAAAAAGCCGGCTGTGTTCACTCAGCAGCAATTCAATTCATTACACAAATCGACAAATCAGGGTTTAATTTTGCTATGAGCACGATTTCAGGTCAAGATTGATTAATTTAAATTCCTCTTTTGCACACAATTGACGCACGTATAGCGAATAACTGTTTCCACTGAAAAGACACGTGGCGCCCCCCGTTCAAATCACAGGAACGATCGTTTTGGCCAGTAAATGCTGCAGAACTCTCGCAAAAAAATCGGGAAATAGGGAAAAATGAGTTAATTGACTAGTTGACATGTGATGATACGTATAGAACTACTGCAAGATGACAAATTTCGAGACGTACCTCTTGGAACGGTTGAGAAGGGAAAACAAAAGAGCCATGCCTGGGAGCAAGGAGAGATTTCGTACGCTTTACAAATTTTTTAATGATAGGATGAATCCGTTTACTACTTAATGAAATGTTGTGTGACGGAATTTTCGAGAATTCCGCCACCTGTATATAACTTAGTCGTAGAATTAAGTAAATCATAAGAGTGAGTAGGTAAGTGTGAACTTATTTTGATCTTTTCGAAGAGAAAGAGTCGCGATTCCCTTAACCCCCAAAGTTCGCACCCCTACCGAAGGGCGATGCAACACCCCTTTTAGCTCCAGTTCGTAAAAACCAGTCTCCAAGAACATCAGGAAGGGCCTCGCGGGGAAAACAACGTTCGATTTCTAAAAATAATCAAATTCACGTATCGATACACATTAAAAACGAGTAAAAAGTAAAATCTCCGGTTCAAGTCATATTAAAGTTTTGTTCTCTTTTAGTTTCAGTTATCTTTCTGGTTTATTTTGGATTTCAGGGGATTAATTTTCGGTTTTATGGTTGAGGGAAAATTTACAATAATTGTATTTTCCTAGTTATGTTTTTGTATTTTGAAATCTCGCGAATCCTAAGAGGGACGACGATCCACTGCGGTTCAGAGCCGATACACCGAGCTTCCCGGTGAGATCTCGCTGATCTCGTCGAGTGCGGCTGCTGATCACAGAGGTTGAGGTGAAATACTCACGCTCCCTGGCGAAGGCACTTCGTGGAGTCGCTGGAATCACCAGTGCAGCTGGAAGGCCATGTGGATGAACATAGCCCACTCGTCTGCATGGATCGCCATGGGCTATTCTCTCTTTAGATGTATTCACGGTGACTCCAGGATGACTCCCGGGAGAGTGACAGCAGCGAAAAGTGCACTCACTCAGGGGTGAAGTGCATTCGCGAGGAGAAAAGGCGAACAACTGCCTTAATTCCCCCTTTCCGAACCTCCAGATAACTATCGTTCAGCCACTATGGATAAAAACCCCTTGGGTTAATTCATAAAAGATATAATTAACGGCGGAATGCCTAAAATAAGTCTAAAACCCATTTGAATCAAAATCCCCGCGTGCTCAGTTACATGAGCCCGCCCCAGCGGCAGTTAGACGGCGTGCCAGTCGCGCCACCCAGCTGAGAACCTCCGCCGGTTAGACGCAGTTTACGAGAGAGTTGGACCCGAGCAACCACTGCGACAACATCCCCGAGAACATCTGCAACGATTGGGAGAGTTGGTGGAGACCATCGCCGAGGGCCCACACGAGAACATGGTAAGTACATTTTTGTTCACCATGTGCACTCTCTCCCGAGGAGAGAAGTGCATCTATTCCCAGTGTGCCCAGTGATAACCTCCGGGAAAAGTGCACCGGCGGTTACCAGAGTGACGCCGAGATGCATTCCCAACCACCAAAACTCCTCCGGGCGAGTGGATAAATGTACCTCTGAGTGCATAAAACCCTCGTTCGGCTCTCCAGACCTCTCCCGAGTGATAAAACCCCAGTGAAACCCAAGAGATAGTGAAAATGGACAGTGAGACCCCAATAAAAGGCCGCACATGGCCCATGCCCTGCCATGACGCCATTGTGCCCTCTCCATTCACCAGGAGGTCCGGTGAACAATTAATGCACCTTCGGAGTGCATAATTAGTTCACTAGGACCCTCGAGAACGTATGGGGAATGTCCAGTGCCAATTCTAGTGGGAAAAAGTGGATAAAACAGGCCTATAAGTGCACANGGACCCTCGAGAACGTATGGGGAATGTCCAGTGCCAATTCTAGTGGGAAAAAGTGGATAAAACCGGCCTATAAGTGCACATATGCGCCTCACGTGCCGTGGGTGACGCCGTAGTGCACATGGCGGTTTTTCCTCTTTCCAGAGCGAATTGAAGCCTCAAATGAGTGCTCTTCTAGCTCAGTAAAGTTCCCCCAAGGTTTCAATTGATTAATTTAAGATTTCTTGGAAGACGAGACCCCGAAAATCACGACATTGAAGCGCGCGAGCCCCAGGAATTTCCCTGTGACGCTACGACGCCCTTGATGGAGGACGGACTCGAATATGGGGCAAAATGGCACTCNAGACGAGACCCCGAAAATCACGACATTGAAGCGCGCGAGCCCAGGAATTTCACTGTAACGCTACGACGCCCTTGATGGAGGACGGACCCGAATATGGGGCAAAATGGCACTCTTAAGTGACATTTGCATACTTGAGTCCCTCGCCCATTCATTGTCATTTATTGTTCTGAGGAGATTCGCCGAGATCATCGCATCGGAATTGATATAGCCTTCGGATCCTCCAGCACTCCAGTTTCTGGACGATGCGGAGAGATCGTTGGCTTGGACTTTTCGGACCTCCCATTCCCTTCGCGATAACCTCTCTCTCAAGGTCAATTCACGTACTCTCACTCTCGAGAATTTAATTAAATTTAATTCTGTTGAATTTAATTGAAATTAATTTATGTTATTTATGAAGAATAGAAATTCTATTTGAGTTGGAATATTATTGAGAAATTGAATAAAACACGGAGTAAATTTAAAGTAATTATCTCATCCCCTATTCAATCAATTTTCTGATTCTTCCTTTTGATTTTTCTGTATCTTTTGGTAAATTCGCGACATCCTTCCTAAGACCGAGCGACCGATCCTACCCCGCTCTCCGAATACCTCCGAGCTAGTCGAGCTAATTCCGCAACCTCTCCCTCGATCTCCCCAATTATGGCTAAGTTTTCGTATGGTTCTCTTTAATGCGGTTCGTTGACACCGCTGGAACAAAAGTCAGCTGGCGCCCGACAGCATTTTCCTCGTTTTCCCGTTTATCTCGTTTATTCGGTTTTCGAGGATTTTCGTGGGGACATCGAGGAGCAGAGGCCGAAGGTGACAACACTCCGGCTGTTTTGAGTTTCGCATCGAGTTATGGATAAGTCTACGGTTTATATTTCAAGTTTTGAGTTTCACGTTGGTTAGTGCCGTCACAATTGTTTTATGTTAATTTCACGTGAGGCTAATATTTCAGCTCGAAGTGTCAACAAAATAATTTTTTTCATGGAAATAAATGACCGGAAAAGCTTTAAATGAATCGAATGAATATTCTGTCGCAATGTTTGAGATGAACGAATTCAAAAAATCATTAGAAAATTCAGGAAGTATTTCAAGAACAGAAATGGAGTTCACTATCAATTACGATTGTAATAATGATAGATGATTGGACCTCTACCGTTTCCACTCCGCGGTCCGTTATCTCTCCTTTGATGGTATCTGCCTCTCCAGTATCTGAAGTAAGATGAGAGAAAGAGAAAATTGCAGATTTGTTCAACTGATGAGAATGAGTGAGAAAATGCAAATCCAGATCAGAAATAAAAAGATTTAATTTACTAGTGAAATGGGAACACGAGATAAGGAATTTTTACTCCACAACCAGTTTTTCAAGAAAATCTTGGATTGAAGGGAGAAAGCGATATCCTGATCAGCAGAATTTTAACAAAAAGGATCCCATGAAAAGCTTGCTATCAAGTACGAAAAAATTTTGCAGAAAAACAGCGAATTCACTGAAAAATTTGAGTGTTTCAATTGAAATTTCGATTAGTTGGCGGCAGAGTCAATCAAAAGGATGCGCTGTAGATATTCTGTATGAAAATGCAATAGAATATATATTTTTTCTTATTTTCCCTGATTTTTTTCTCAACTCATTTTATTGCGATATTTCTTTATAGAAATTCCTCGGCTCAATTTTTGTAATTGCTCTCCTTGGGTTTTTTGAATCAACAGAGAAGTAAAATGAGGTAAAAAAAATTTGAAAAATTCACGTCAAGAAATTTAGATAAAAAATGTTTTATATGGAAAAATTGTAAAAAAAGAGGAAATTCTAATGATTTTTCTAAACGATTTTGTATTGAACATTTTCTATACGAAGAAAATGCGCAATGAAGCAGCGAAATTCGTCAATAGAATCAACGAAAAACTAATGGAATTTTGAATAGGAATTCGATAGGAATACGATGAAATTTTCTGTCGATTTCGGTAGGTTCTTCTATGAAATTGTTTCATGCGTGGTTTTTATCAGTTCAGAGATATTCATCCAAAAATGTACTCATAAGCGACTAGACTCATCTCGTCTCAATTATTACAATGTACAATGACATCAGTTCCCAAACAGGAACAAAGTTGTTAATACCTATGAACGAGACAATTTTTGGAGAAAATTTTTCGAATTCATTCGAAAAGTCTATTGAATGTCCATAGAACTTCTAAAAAAAATCTATGAGTTTTCTGCCGTTCCCGTTGGGAAATTCTAGCTTTTCTACATGTTTTATTAAAATAGAATTATTCAATATAGAATATTCTATACAGAAAATCGATGGAAATTGGCTTTTTCATACAATTTATGCTATTGGAATATTCTCTAGAAGAAATTCCTCAACTCACGTTTTCTAAATTTTTTTGTTCGATTTTTCTTATGAAAAGAGAAGAAGAATAGAGTGGGAAAAACTTGAGAAATTCAAGTTTTAAAAAGTTTTATAAAAAGATCAAATTCCACTGATTTTTTCTATGGAATAGTTCCTATTAGAAATTTTCTACTGAAAAAACACGCAGTGAAGCCGTGAAATTCATCAATGAAATCGAAAAAAAAAACTTATGAAATTTCTAATGGACATTCAATAGAAATCTGATAGGATGACTCCGTGTATTGGCTCGGTTTTTCTATAAAGTCTTTGAATGTTACTTTTAACGTGAGAGGTTTTTTTCTCATTGGAAAAATATGTGAGCCCTATGAAAAATCTTAATTTACAAAACTTTTGTTCACACAAATCAAAATTCTTCGCAGTATTTTGTAAATGTAGACAATCATGACGAAGGCGAAATTAAAATTCGTACTTAGTAGTAAGTAGAAACATGCATGAGAAAATTTCACAGAAGCACTTAGCAAATTCACGAGAAATTCTATCGGATTTCAATTGAGCTTGATATCAGTTTTTGACCGATTCTAATGAGAAATTCCGCAGTTCATCTGCGCGTTGTTTTGGCTAGAAATATTCAGGAGAACACATTTTATAGAAAAAATCAATAGAGTTCGATTTTTCTATAAAATTTATTTTCTTGAGATACTTTCTATAAAAATTTCGCGGTTTAAATTTTCCAATTTTTTTTGTTCGATTTTTCCAATGGACAGAGAAGAATACTAGAGTAGGAAAACTTGATAAATTTATGTCGAGGAATTTCTATTGGAAATATTTCAATAGTAGAAACCGTATAAAAAGATCCAATTCTGCTGATTTTTACAGTCGAATATTTTCGGCTGAAAAAATGCGGTAGAGCTGCAGAATGCTCCAATAGAATCGACCAGAAACTAATAGAATTTAGAATTGAAGTTCAATAGACATCGATTAAAGTACTCAATCGAATTCCCTGCGTTTTTTAATGAAATTTTTTCATGTGTGGAGTCCGTGGAGAATCTTCATACGCCCACAGTGAGAAATTTGGATTCACAATAACTCACACGGCGTTACGGCGGTCCAAATCACGCACAGCTCTGACTCTCCCATTATTCCTTCCACCTCTTTGATTGACTCTCGCGTCACCTCCATTGCCTCTCCTATTTCCTCCATTATCTCTTCCGTTTGCTTCATCACCTCTCCCATTCCCACCGTTTCCCTGTCTGCCACCTCGATTTCCTCCCCTTCCGCAATCATTACCCTTTCATTCTCCCCCTGTCTTCCTCTTCGATCAGCATGTCCATCTGGCCTTCCAGCTCGGTGACCCTCTCTGCCTCGTCGATTTTGTACATTCAGTCTTCGTAATAACTCGGCCTGCTCTTGGAGATTAACGAGAATCCTAAGATAGAGATCATCTCCTTCAACTGGGCCCTGCTGGGCTGGCTGTTGTTGATTCTGCTATTGGTGGTTCTGCTGTTGTTGATTCTGCTGTTATTAGTTCTGCTGTTGTTGATCCGGCTGTTATTGGTTCTGCTGTTGTTGGTTCTGCTATTGGTCCTGCTGTTGTCGGTTATGCTGTTGTTGGTTCTGCTGTTGATGGTTCTGCTGTTGATGGTTCTGTTGTTGCTGGTTCTGCTGTTGCTGGTCCTGATCAGGCTCCATTGGTGGTGGTGGTGGTGAAGTCGTGGGAGCTGACTTCCACATATTGTTGACAATATATTCATCAGGAAGAATAATGCAAATGTTCATGAAAAAAAATCCTCTGTACAATATGTATCATTTGATATTTTTTCTCAAAATTACTCATTACCGACATGATTGAGAACTTATAGGAAAAATTGAAACATGCATTTATTTTAATTAATGAAACAATTTAGAATTCAATTTCGGAAATCTTTTTTATAGAAAATTTCAATTCTCACCAATGATTTTGTTTGACATTTTGTTCTGAAAACATTCAATACCGAGAAAATCGACAGAGAGGAGGGAGGGAGTAGGGAGAGTGGGAGGGAGGGAGAGGGGGAAGAGGGGGGGGG
>NW_021681469.1:26609-53404 GCF_001412515.2 Diachasma alloeum
AGAGAGTGAGAGAGAGAGTGAGAGAGAGAGTGAGAGAGAGAGTGAGAGAGAGATTTACTGTCCCTTACGCATCAAGGTCCATTTCCTATTTGTTGAGTCTGCCTCTCATTGTTCAATCACGCACTTTTTCTCAAGTCTTGAAGATCTTCTATCCCTTCTTACATCCATAAATGTCGCATGAATCAAAGGAGGCTTATCACAATAATTTTTTGGCAGAAATGTAACTAAATCGACTACCAACTGCCCTATTTGAAGGGCAACTAAAAAAGATATTAGAGAAACAATGAATGTTTCTGTTGGAAAAAGGCGCCAGCTCCCCGTCAACTGGTCCTATCTCTATTAACTGCTTTATGCTTATTCTCATGTAACTATACTGCGCTTGCGCGGACTGTGATGTGAGTCGACACTGCGTGTTCCGGCGTCACTTCGACCTGTGTGCGTTGACGAGTAACATTAAAACCTTTCTTGATGATATCAACTGCCTCGTTATTTCGAACGCCTGACCTACCAACTTCAACAGGCTATGGTCCCAGGTACGCTTCCACTGCGCACAAGGTTAACTTATTGAAAAAAAAAATATATATATAATAATTAGTGGCCAATAAAAATAAAAATAAAAAAAGTGATAAGCACGCTGAGATACAGAATAAGCACGCACAAAGGGTGTGGAGACTCGTTCGGAGAGGTGAGGTGAGGAGCTCTGAGTTGGACCAAACAACTGGCAATTACAAAGGCTGGAATGGTTAAGTCTCATCTAAATTAATATAAGTGAAAGTGTCTCGGTGTGAAAATAATTAATTACATCACTACGGTAGGTTCGGCGGAAAAACGAGAAAGCCACGTGTAAAGATGGCGGCCGGTGCGAATATGGCCACAAAAATCAAATAAAAATATATATATTCTCTGAAATAAAATCAAAGTTACAAAGGGCCGAAAAAAATGAAATAAAAAATAGAATTTTTCTTGAAATTGTGATGCAACAAATTCTTTGATTTTGTGTCGGATAATTGGAAAACTCGAGTTGGGTGTGGGGCGTGGTGAGTGGCTGGGTGAGTCGACAGCGGAGTCGTTGGGGAGAAGACAGGGGCGGGGAACGCTGGCAGTCGTAGCCAAGCTACACTCGCAACGTCCGTGTGTGTGGTAGAGTGGTGGGTCGGAGAATTTAGAAAGAGATGGATGATCGCAATGCCACACGCCGGGGTGCGCGCGCTTTCCGATCTCGTTTGACAGAATAATCACTGAATATTATTCCGATTCGAAATAATTATTTAGAATCCCATCGAAATTATTTTGTTTAAATAACATTATTCTAAATTAAAAATACACAACCACAGGTGACGACTTGTGGAATTTGTGGCAACGACTCACATTTCTCTTTGGATTAGATTATGCCCACAGAGAAGACGACATTCTCATTGAGGTGTCGGAAAACGTTTTAATTATGAGTTCAGACACAATTAAAATGTTGAAATGGGGTGAGTTGAAGAGAGTCTGGGACGAGAGAAAAAAAATGAGAAATGCATGCGATTAAGTGCTTGTGGGGATATTGGCTAGCAAATATCAACACACATAGATAAAAGCACGAAGAACTCTAATTAATTAATTGATTAATTAATTGATTCACCCTAGGGCAGTGGCACAATGAGCGGAGCGCCGCCTTTTTTTTATGTTTCGGGATCGTACGTAAAATGGTAAATTTAAAAATCTGAAAAAATTGGAATGCCTTCCCCAAACTATTAAGAATAGATTATCCAAAGTTAAATTCTGAAAAAATGCGTCAATAATTCGAAAAGCGAATTTTTAGAGAATAAGATTTGGGGAAGCGGCGGCCCACCGCCCGGTGCCACTGGATTCGGGCAGTCGATTTTCTGCCGCGGTGTTGCCAGTTGCCTCTCCCCACTCTGTGGTCCTACTACTACACAGTGACGCATTCCAAGGGTGAGGGATTCACGAAATTCGCACAGAGATTGAAAATTATAAACATCGTGATAAATCTCGCATGAGTGATACTATATTGGGATACAAGTGATTAAATTATTGTTCATTGTTTATTCATAATATGTGATGTTAAATTAATGGTGAGTAGTGTTTGTCATATTAAAAAAAAATAGAGGTTATAAAAAATGTGCCCGCATGTTTTATTGTTCTTTATTCAATCATTCTATATATCCTTCAGCTGCCAGTGTCAATTTCTCAAGGCATGGGTGATGAGCAGTTTGGCATTACTTATTTTAGTTTTTATAAATTTTCATTGACTCTGGAGTTGAAGAGAGGTGATCCTCAATTTATTGTCAATAAAAATATTTAATGATGCGATTTTGATGAATTTGGGATCATTTTGAAGTGTGTGGAATGATCTTGAAGATGAAAATTGATTTTTGGAATTTTACTCTGTAGACTTTGAGTTTTTGAAGAGGAACTTTTGGAGTTTGTTTTTTTTATTGAGTTGTGAATTGAATAATGAAGTGGATCTTAATTTATGGCGAGAGTAAATGATGTAATGATGAGATTTCAATGATTTGGGAATCAGTTTAAAGTCTGGAAAATGATCTTGGAAATGAAAATTGATTTGTTCAATTTCACTCAGCCAATTTTGAGTTATCGGATATTGAGTTTTGATGAAAATTTTTGGATGGAATATTTTGTACACTTTTTGGATTTTTTCTTTCTCAGGATTTAAAAACTTTTGATTCTAGATTTTATTATATTTTATTGGGTCAATAGACATCGATATACCAAATATGTTCCTCCCATAATTTGTTTTTAGAGTGATCCCAGGGACAAAGCGAAAAACTGGATTGGATTTGATTTGGAATGACGTGGTGCCTGATAAGTATTTGAGGTTAAAAATAAAGGTTTGTGCGTGAAATTAGATGAGTTCTACATCACTGAAAAATTGGGGGTTTTACTGAAGGTTTCATTTTTGTCACTCTTCGTAGGACGCAATGACAACGAGAGAAAAAGCATCTTGCTTCGTGGAGAGTGAAGATGATCTTGTTGAGGATTCTCCTGGTGGAATCGATTCAGATTATTCAGACGAGGAGCCATCACCACCAGACCCCACCAGTGACGATGACCCCACCAGTACAGATCGTCAAATTCAGACGAGGAATCGACTTCCCACGACTCAAGCACTGCCTCCTTCTTCCTTGGAAAAGACAAAAAAACGAAGTGGTTCAAAAAATTTCCACATCCAAAAAAAGCTGAGGAAAGAAATATTTTTTCTGATACTCCAGGAGTCAAGAGAACCGCAAAGCACGCGAAGACCCCAATTGAAGCCTGGCAGCTCTTCCTTAGTGATGAAAACCTCGAATTGATCGTTCAGCACACAAATAAGAAATTGAAAGCTTTACAGGATAATTATCAACGTCCAAGGAGTTGTAATGAGACCGATATTGTTGAAATAAAAGCTCTATTAGGATTGCTCTATTTTTCTGGTACATTGGGATTATCACATACGAATACGAATGATTTAGGGGCGACTGACGGTACTGCCCCTCCTTACTTTCGATGTGTAATGAGTGAATCCCGATTTTTCACCATCCCTACACCGAAAGTTCGAACTTTCGGCCTCTAGTGGGGCTGTCGAAAGTACGGAGTATTCTCCCGCCTCGTAGTAGGGCGAAAGTAAGAAACAGGCTACGAAAGAAGCCTACGCGCAAAAAAAAATGCGTGCTGCGGTCGTTTGTCGACGCGCAAGTGCACATATTAATATCTGCGCATGCGTCTCCCATACTTCGGTGTCCAAGGGACAATAACGTTTACTCAACGTTCTATCAATCCATAATAAAATCGATTACATTCAATTTACCCAGTTTATCTTTGCCCTACTGATAAAAATGGCATCATCAGACGATTCCTACGATAGTGAAAGTGAATGTGAAGCAGAGCCAGAAAGAAATATTGATGGGGAAGCCAAAGATATCCAAGAAAATCTACTGCCACAAAAGTCATGCAAAAGATACAAACTTTGTTATGACAAGTTCATTGCATGGGCAATGAAAAATCAGGTTAAGGAATTCACAGAAAATGTTTTTCTCGTCTATTTTAATGATTTTAATTAAAAATTTTAATTCTTGTCCTTCCATTTCCCAATAAACCTCATATATACTTAGAAAAATTTATTTAAATTCATGGAATAAATCATTTTCAATTTCATTACAAAAATTTTTCAATAAATATTGAATAATCTGAATAAAAAAAAATTTCTCAGAATAAAATTTCAACTAGGGGAGAGCGGGGCAAAATGGAACGATTTGAAATGTTCTTAAGTCATCAATATCTTTATTCGTAAATTGAAAATTTTGCATTTGGAAGATTTTGAAAATCGTTCCACTTTGCCCCGCTCTCCCCTACTTGGAACAGAAAAATTTTCAGAAATAAATTCCTCTGATATTGCGTAAAACTACCTTGTACAAATTATTCGATCGGAGAGTGGGGGGAAAGTAGTGCGTCCAGAACGACACCTAACCTCACTTTCCAATGGAGCATTATTTTCAGTTTTAGCATTTTCTCGATGAATTTCTTACGAACTTTCGGTGTAAAGGTATGGTGAAAAATAGTATGCAATACACGGGCAAAAAGTTGGCCACGTCATCCCGCGTGATTGCCACCCTCGCTTCGCTCGGGTGGCAAACACACGCGGGATGCTATGGCCAACTTTCGGCCCTTGTATAGCAATATACTATTGCTTGCTACTACGTGCTCTTCGCTCCGATGACATTGATTCTCGAGAATCGAGGAAGAAGACTGACAAATTGGCACCAATTAGAGACTTATGGGATGACGTGGGGGACAAACTGCTGAAAATGTACTGCCCTGGTGCACTTCTGACTATTGACGAGATGATGTTCCCATTCAAAGGTAGATGCAGCTTCAGTCAATATTTACCTTTGAAACCAAATCGCTACGGATTGAAAGATTTTGCTTTGGTCGATGCAAAAACCTACTATACTTCTGTTGTTGAGATCTACACTGGAAAACAAGTACCAGGACCATTTATTACTGATAATAAACCATCGGCTGTAGTGAAACGACTGGCAAAACATTTCCTCAACTCTGGGAGAAATATCACGACAGATAATTGGTTTAGCTCGGTCCCTCTCGTTGACGATTTGAAGGATAATGCTCGAACCACAGTCGTGGCAACACTGAGAAAAAATAAGAAGGAAATTCCACCTGAATTTATCACTCACAAAAAACGTGAAATTTATTCCTCTCTTTCTGGGTATAATGACGGGAAGGTGTTGGTGTCTTATGTACCTAAGAGGAACAAAACTGTGCTTTTATTGTCATCGATGCATACGTCACGAGCCATTGACCCAGATTCAGGGACAAAGAAGAAACCTGAAATCATTACCTTCTACAATGGTACGAAAGGAGGAGTTGACACAGTTGATCAGCTTAGGGGGAAGTATACTGTTGCTAGACATTCTTGCAGATGGCCTCTCACTGCTTTTTACGCACTCTTGAATGTCATTGGGATCAATTCTCAAATTATTTATTCAGAAAATACTGACGTACGTCTGAAACGTAAAGAGTACTTGAGAGCTATTGCAAAAGATTTGACAACTCCATTGATGCAGAGACGCCTGAGTATGCCAAATCTCTCTATCGATGTACGTAACATGATCAAGAACTTCACTGGCACCACTGATGAAAATGGGAATCTAAAAGAATCGAGGGGCTTATGCTTCTACTGTCCAAGGAAGAAAAATCGAAAAACCAAAGTGAAATGTCTGATGTGTCTACAGTCTATTTATGGGGAACATACTCGTACAACGTGTTACTAGTGTTATGAGGGTCATGACTCAAGTTAGAAACTTGTTGAGTGAATGGATAGGTTGTTATTCAAAGAGTTATGTTTGATGATAGAGGGTATGATACGTTGATATTATAAAATTTGGTATGTAGACAATTAGTGGTTTCGAATTTCGAATTCAAGACATTGCATCCTAGTCGATGCTGAGTTTCTGAGTTTTTTATCTTGTCAGATGACAATATTCGACGTTGTGATAAAAGAATACTTATCATTAGAAGAAGTATTTGAACTGAGCTTTATTATCGTACTTTAGGTTTTCGACTGATAGCTCTAAAAGAAAATACTTATTTCTTGTTGAACGGTAAGAGTTTCAAGCTGAAAGCTTCACGTGTTTTTCCGGTGTTCATTATTCTAACTCAAACAGATTTTATGTGTTCTTCAGTCATAGATGTGAAAAAGAAAATGATTATCTATTAAAAGGATGTTTATCGTTGTGGAGAGTGGCATTCGTATCATAAGTGTTTTTTATATTCCCTGATAGTTTTAAGATCACGAACAGTGAAATAAAATTACAATAAAAGTTGATATACTTATGATTCTTGAATTGTTATTTTATATAATTTCAGATGTTCCCGACTATAGAAAATCATAGAATATTCTGGAAATTATTAGTAAACACCAGAATAATCTGGGATCTGTTGGAATTCTCTCTAGAACTCACCAGATGTTCCATAAACTTCCAGAAATATTCAAAAACGTAAAGAATTTTATTAAATTCTCTCGAAAAATCACCCAACCTTTTTAGAATGCTCCATAGAATGAAGAGTCGTGGCGTTCTCTAAAGGCTCGTGGAAAAGTCGTTCAATGCTCTCGAATTTTGATAAAGTCATGAAGTGTTCTAAGAATTTCTACAAAAGTTATGAAATGTTCCAGTATCCTGAAAATTCCTGAGGAAATCATGGCAAGTGGTAGAAACTGTCGAGAAAAATCATCAAATATTCTAAAACCTTGAAAAATGATGAAATGCTCTAGAACCTTCCTGAAAAATGATGGAATATGCTAAAAATTTCAAGAAAAGTCAGGTTCTAAACTTCTGGAGGGAAAGTGGAACAATAAGTTTTTAGAAAATTCGAGAAACTCCTAATGAAAACATGGAATATTCAAGAGACTCTTGAAAATCGGTACAATGTTTTTGAAATTTCTATACAAATCATGAGATGTTCTAAAAAATTCTGAGAAGATTATAAACTATTCTGAACACTTCTCTCAAAATTGTAGAATTATGGATGTCTGAAAAATTTCTGGGAAATTCATGGAATATCGTACAAATTTCTATAAAAATTACGAGATATTCCATAAATTTCGAGAGAAATCGTTGAATGTCTAGGAATTTCTAGAAAAGTCATGGAATGTTCCAGAAACTTTCAAAACAATTTTGGAATGTTCCAAAAATTTATAGAAAAATTGTTCTAGGAAATTCGAGAAAATTCATGGAATATTCCACAAACTTCTAGAAAAAATTAAGAACAATTTTTTTACGAAAACAAGTTAATGTTTACACCGCTTAGAGAAATGCAGATACTTAGAAATGAAGATAATTTGCTCGCTGCATATTTGAGTTCACTCAAAAATTCGTGTCACATTCATTTTTTCATCAGAAGGTTATAAATTTCTTTGAATTCGATCAAGCATTTGAATTTCGGTAGTGTAATTGGCTTTTCATGGTCCTAACAATCAAATTATCGATGAAATTGAACATTTTTCCTAACAGTATAAAACGTAATCACTAGCAGACTGCCGCGCTCGGTAGCGGCAACGCTGCACGGAGATTTACACGGGCGGCGGACTGCTAAACGTGCCACTGATCTCGTCCGGTAAACGAGCGCCACTGCTGGAGGGTTAAGAATGCCGGTTTACAATTAAAATTATCATGGATTATTACTGATATTATATGCGTATTCAGAATCTTTCCTGAATCAGAGTTGTTCCCAATAAGCGATCGGTTCGACTTTTTAAAATCGATCGTTATTTTCGGACATACATTGAACTTTGTGTACATTTCTCATTTGTGTTCGAAGTTCTGATGTTAACTAAGACTTGTGTTCACATCTTTAACAGCAGGACATTATATATATATATATATATATATATATATGTAAATCCTAACCCACCTTACCCTCACAGGCAAAGACATGATGACTGACAATCAGTGGAGATCGTTGGTGGAATGATACGAAAAAAAATTCTGGCCAACGAAATTCCAATCATGCCCACGGTGAACAAGGAACTATCACATCAGCCTACTACCGAGGTTAGCAAGATGGGTGAGGGTCAGGTGAGCGGGGGTCAGAAAACCAACGGCAACGAGGGCAGACAAAATGTTGCTGACGAGGGTGAGCTAAGGGTTGGTGATGAGGGTGTGGAAGTCCCATCTGGGAAAACTGACAAGTCTGCAGCTCTCAAGTTAGGTAACAATAAACCCAAAATAACTAATATTGAATATATCGAACCTGAGGTTCAAATAATACGCCCAAAGCCCACTCCTGTAAATGATCCAACAAAATCTGTTCCCATTGTGACAAAATGAAAAATTCCAGTCGATCAACGACTGGAGAATATCTGCGAGAAGATGGAGTGCATGTATGACACTCTCATAAGGGTCACGAATATCCAGATAAACACCAGCAGGGGTTTGTTGGAGAGCCAGAAGGCCTCGCTGCGTGATCTAAGGGAAGAGAAGGCGAAACGTGATGAGAGGTTCCAGAAACTCGAACAGGGATTGGAGAAAGACGTGGACTGGATAAAGTCTGGTGACAGCAGTGACGAGGTGAGAGAAACACCTAATCAGGCTATTGACAGTCACGACGTGGATAATAATGAGGAATTAACAGCTGTGGTAGAAAATATTGTAGAGAAACACATGAATACCTTGCAGAGTCAAATCAATTTTCAAAACAGAGGAACTGACACTAGCGATGCGAAATTAGTTGCCGATGCTATCAGATTAGATATCATGAACAAAGGACCTTCAGTCAAAAGAGACTATAAATTAGATAATAGCACAAGATTTGAGCATTTCTGTGACTACTTCAAGTCAGAGGTCAGATCCCATAGACTCATGCATGTCATCGATCCAAGGGTTGATTTCGCTGGTGATCAAAGGACCGTGAATGAGCATAAATTCAAAGTTAGAGACATTTTGATCAATCATATTGACAAGAATTATCATTCCAAGGTAGTCACTTGATCACTTGATCACTTGGTCACTTGATAATCCAGTTGAGATCTTGATTAAGCTCAAAGAAATCAAAAGATATGAGACAAATGTCTCATCTTTCACTGTGAGAAAAGAAATATCGAATATGAAATATATTATTGGTAAGATGACTGCGAGTGAGTTCTGTGAAAAGTTTGAAGATGCAATTGGCAAGTATGGAAATGCTACAGATGCTGTTCCTCTATCCGAGGAGGAGAAAAGAGATGCTGTTAGAAATCAATTACGATTTGATGAGCCGGGTGGTCGGGGGGAAAAGTGAAGTTCGGGTTAACGGTTTGATAATTAGTCGGAGGTAATGTGATGAGTTTTCTTTAATAAACAAACCATCATGCACTGAAAAATTACACAACACAAAGTTTAATAAATAGATGATTTCCGAGTGGACTCTATACAACTTAACAAAGAAAGATGATTTTGCGATTATAATGTTCGACAATAGTTGCGATGATTTTCCGGCACTTTCACTCGATGAGGTTCGATGGCGTACTAAAGATACGACACGCACGATCGTCCTCGTGCGTGTTCGTCGATGCCCGAAGGTTTCCGAGCGAGCAAAATTCGACATTTAGCCCGACTGAAGGATGATTTTCAACAGATGCATTTAGCAATGCTATTATGGGGTCTGTATCCATGGTGCGATTCCTCCAATCCGCTGCCGAGCTCAAGGGTGAACAACCCCCTAATTACAAACAATTGAAACTTGTTGTCACGCAGGACGAGGCAGCCAGGAAGCAGTCCAAAAACGAGGCTGGAGAGGTTAGAGCAGCAAACCTGGTGAGCAAAGACGACAGGTGTTTTGAATGTGAAGGTTTTGGACATCTCGGTCGGTTCTGCGCAGGTAAGGGCAAAGGAAAACTTTGCTACAAGTGCAAGGAGTATGGGCACATTAATAAGGAGTGTCCAAACTCAGGTGAGCCTAATAAACCTAATCCAAACAATAAAGGTAGTCGTTGGCATGGGAAAGGTTTTCGGGGATCTGGGCGTACAGTTGGGTCGTTGAAAAGGAGACATGAAAATTCAGGATCTTATGATGCGAGAAATGTCAAGAGGACTATGTTCCAGGGTTAGAGGAATGGATACGATAGCAAGTACTCAAAATCCAAAACTTATACCAAATTTAACAAGGAAGATACTAGCAAGACTCCAGCTGGAGACAACAAAGATAAAGGTAAGCTGAATATATACAATTCAGAAGATTACATGGAAGTGAATGACGATTTGGTTGAAACTCAGACAATGTTGGCAGATTCAACGGATTATTTCGAAAATATGTTTATCGTTAAATTCATGGCTGATTCTGGTGCTACGGATCTATCCAATTCAAAGATAATATTTGAATTCCTCGACGAGCGAAACAAAAGCGTTATCAAATGTGCAAACAAAAATGAAGCGGCGGATTTGAAAACGGAGGGATTCGGTCAAGTAGAGGTTGAATTGGTAGATGGCAATACTTTCGAAATAGTTGAGGTTATATTCTCTGAGTCTCTTCAGGCCAACTTGCTGTCGCTGAGAAGATTCGCTGAAATGGGTCTTGCTATATACTTAGATGACAGAAGAATATACATCTTTAATCCGGAGTCGAACGAGTCTTTTATCTCAGAGGTTTACCGGAAACCATATTGGATCGTTGAGTTAGAAATAAATAAATAAAATCAATTAAACAAGCAAATGTGTAAAAACACGATTAGACGGGTGATAGCCAATATGGTGAGTAATGAAACAGGGACTAGTAATTATGTGATGCGAAGTACCACTAGTAAATCGAAAGAATCTTCTAACGTAGAACCGTTGAGCGAAAATAATACACAGATTGCAGATGAGCCAGTTAAGTTAAATAATATTGTGCAATCTGACTAGCTTCAGAAGACCGAAACTTCTAAACCGATTCAGGATCAACTCATTCACTCTAATTTCGATTACGCTATCTAGGCAGAAAAATAAACAATGTAGATGAAGCTCAATCTAATGTGAGTACTGAGAATCTGGATCCGTTTGAAGTTGGAAAAGATTTGTTTCAAATAAATAACAAAGCCATGTTCTGGCATGTGAGACTAGGCCATGCATCTCTAGCGTATCTCAAAGCTGTCCAATTAAAATTTCCAGAAAATAAAGAACTTAGAAACGTGGGGTTTGATGAGTCTATAATGGAGTGCGAAGTATGTTTGGCCTCCAAATTTAATAGATTACCATTTCCTAAAGTAAGAACTCGAGCGTCAGAACCTCTTCAGATTATTCATTCTGACGTGATGGGACCTATATCCCCGAGTTCACATCCGAAGGGATACAGGTATATATCTGTATTCATTGACGATAAATCGAGATTTGGGATGGCATACCCGATGAGAACAAAAAGTGAAACAGGCCACTGCCTTGAAATATTTGTTAGGAGCGGTAGAAATCTGTTGGGTTACGATGCTAAAGTGTGCTATCTCAGGTCAGATCAGGGTACCGAATTTACAGGGGGACATACAGTTGAAGTGTTGAAAAGACTAGGGGCAGAATTGCAACTGGCTTGTCCCGATACACTTGAGCATAACGGGGTCGCGGAACGGTACAACCAGACAATTCAGAAGAAGGTTCGAGTCCACATGTTTGACGTTAAACTACCCAAAAGCATGAGGGAACTGGCTCTGTCTGCCGCGGCTTACTCCTACAATCATACTCCCCACAAGCCCAATGAAATGAAAACTCCATTAGAAGAATTTGCACCGGGACATAGCTTTGATGTTGGTCAGGTTAAAAGATTCGGCAGTCTTGCGTACATGAAGGTACAGAGAAAGGTCAGACCTAAATTCAGGATAGTAGGTATATGAGGTGTTTTGGTTGGCTACACTCCAACAGGGTCTATTCTGCTAGTACCTGAAGAAGGAAAATTTTATGAGAGTAGGCATGTCATATTTAAAGAAAAGAAAGTTTACGGTGAAAAATATAAAAAAGGAGAAATTAAAGACTTTCCTGAGGTTCCTCAAGTGACTGATAAAGATAGGTGGTTTGTAGAATTTGAAAAGCAATCAAACGATTTCGATGGGACATGCAAATCGGAGGGAGTAGCCAAGAGGAGAAAGGGCAGACCAAGAAAGGTAGCCACCTCTTCTGATGAGAAACAGAATATCATCCCTGATGAGAAAATGACACAGGAATCCGGTCCTGCTAAGCAAATAATTAATCCAGAATTAAGTACTGGAATATTCCTGGCTTGTCTGTTACAAGGGGAACTGGAACTAGGAGTGGACAAATCTACTGACGAGAGCTGTCATGCACTGTTCGCTGGTTCCAATTCAGATCCCGCGAATTTCACTGAGGCTATGCAAAGTGTTGACGAAAAACACTGGGTATTAGCCGTGGAAGAGGAATTGAAATCGATGAGCAAAAGCAACGTATGGAAAATTGTAGACAGACCAATAAGTAATAAGAACGGACAGAAAGCTAACATAATTGACTCTATCACTGGTGGGTGTTTAAAAGAAAAATAGAAGCAAACGGTCAGACGAGACACAAAGCTAGATTAGTTATCAGACGGTTTAAAGATCGTAATGTTTACGAACTAAGGGAAACTTACACCCCTGTATCACGAATACACTTGGTTAGGGCTGTGTTTGCTATCATTAACAAATATGACCTAGATACATGTCAATTAGATGTAAAAACAGCCTTCCTAAATGGTGATATTGACGAGGAAATTCATATGGAGGTTCCCGAAGGAACTTCTCATTCGGTGGAATACAGACATAACAAAGTTTGTAAATTGGAAAAATCCCTGTATGGATTCCGAATAAGTCCGAAGCGCTGGAACAAGAAATTCACTGAAGTAGCACTTGAAGTAGGCTTAGTAAATTCTGATTTGGAGCCTTGTTTGTTCACTTGGGGTTGTCAGGACAAGTTCTTAATTCTGTTATTGTATGTTGATGATATAATCATGGCCAGTAATGATAGACTCAAGATGAATGAAGTCAAACGGAAATTGAGTTCAGAATTTGAAATGACGGTATTAGGTGAGCCAAAAGAATTTCTAAACATTTCAATTAGAAGAGATTGGGAAAACCGTATTTTAAAGTTGAGTCAAGAGAAATATGTCGAAAAGTTGTTAACCAGATACGGTATCCATGACATGTATCCCCAGAGAACTTCAATGCTCACAACGCAGGCCTCCAATCATGAACGTAAACAGAGAGAATCTGACTTTGAAGAGGAAGCCCTCGTAATTAATGATAAGCTAAAGAATTGCCCATATCGGGAAGTTATAGGTAGTTTATTGTATTTGGCAGGAACTACTAGGCCAGATATTTCTTACGCTGTCAATATCTCGAGTAGACACCAGGTGGATCCAACTGTTGAAGATTGGAAGATGGTAAAAAGGGTACTTAAGTATCTAAGTGGTACTTCTACTCTGGGTCTGAGGTATGCTGGTGAGACTAATGAAATTGAAGCATACTTTGATTCTAGTTTTGCTGATATCAAGATCTCATTGACTACGTGTGGATTTGTGATTAAATTGTTTGGGGACTCTATTATTTGGAGAACTCATAAGCAATCTTACGTTGAATTGTCAACTTGTCAGGCTGAATATGTTGCAATGAGCGAGACCAGTCAAGAGATGTTATCTATATATAACTCTTTAAAATTAATTTTTCCACGCATGCTGCCAATGATATTATGGTGCGATAATAGAGCAGCGACGAATTGTGCAGAGACAAGTGGGGGAAATAGATTAAGACACATTATTGATGTTAAAGCTCATCATATTAAAGAATGTGTCAAGCTAAACTTGATCAAAGTAAAATGGATATGCTCAAGAGATCAATTAGCTGACGTGTTTACAAAACCTCTGACGTTTGAATTACATAAACGTCAAGTTGATAAAATATTGAATGTAAATATCTAATGACAGTCTTATTGTGTGTTCAGGAAAGAAGAAAAACTAGATTAAGGAGGACGTGAAGCTGTCGGGAGGGAGTGTTGGAAAAGGGCGCCAGCTCCCCGTCAACTGGTCCTATCTCTATTAACTGCTTTATGCTTATTCTTATGTAGCTATACTGTGCTTGCGCGGACTGTGATGTGAGTCGACACTGCGTGTGCCGGCGTCACTTCGACCTGTGTGCCTTGATGAGTAACATTAAAACGTTTCTTGATAAAATCAACTGCCTCGTTATTTCGAATGCCTGACCTACCAATTTCAACAGTTTCAGCACCCAAATTTTTTTTGTGTTGACGGTGTCAGCATCACGTGCTCTTCCTCTCTTCCTTTCTCACTCCATTTCTTCTGATCAACCTAAACAGTGTGTCATGCTTATACTCTACTAGACACAACAAATGTGATGAGGTTTTTCAGGCATATGACTAAAACGGTGGATGCGTTCAATCTTTTTCCCATTCGCATGTGCCTTTATTATTAATACAGAAAAAAACTGTAGGTGAATCATACTCTAGACATTATTATTTGTATATGTATATGTATACTCACACAAAAGCAAAATGATTCGATCATCTTTGTATACAAATTAACAAGGATGACATCGACCTTCAAGAAAACGTATAGATAAACGATCCTCTGCAATTAGTGTTTTGTGATGCATGTTTTCCGCATTATCTGTCACAAGTACAGTTGAAAGACGAGCAGGGAGGAATACGTCACATTCATTACCCAAACTAGCCACATCTCTTCTCCCGTATTTAGTATTGGCAGTTCTGAATCCGTTAATCTGATATGTTACTCCAAGACTCAGCTTGTCAATCCTGTTAGTGGGAAGGCCCTCGCATCGTGCAATTCTGTTGATTTTACGCTCAGCCATCTTTAACCCCTCACGTACGGGGCCCTTCTGATACCAAGTCTACCACACGCTCAATACTCTTCGCATCCCACATTTTCTGATGAATGAAAAATTATAAATAAAATATATAATTGAAGCAACAGTATTCACCTTCCCAATAGTATTAGTCCGATTGTATTATCGGCCATAGTTTAGGAAATATTCAATTTTGAAAAGAGCCGTGCGTTTTTGCATGGGTCGGTATGACATACCGAGCCCGTACGTGAGGGGTTAAAAACGCTAGCGTGAACATAATAAAAGACACAATGAAAAAACGTTAAATTCAACTGATTTAGTCAGTTGATAAAAATGAAAAAAATGAAGACATACCAGTATTTTCTCTAATCCTCACTGTAAATCACTTGTATCTATCTAGCCTTCAAACATTACTAAACACTTTGAGACAATTTTTCTGAAATAGATATTTATTTTCCTTACCAAACACCCAAAAATTTAATCATGTGATTTACCACCCTTCTGTTGTCTACAGTACGTTGATGAGTAATGAAAGTAACAGTTACAATAAGATTGTCCCTCATTAAAAAAGGGAAATGAACGTCAGCATTTATGTATCATATCATGAAACACGTGGTTGTAACTCTATCCATGACTAACTGAACGTGATTTATTAGCAATTTTTTATTTGCTGACTATTTCATTACGTGTCCGAAGACTCATAAATTTTATAATATTTCTCCTTCACACTGATGAGTTCAAACGGTAATTATGTGTTTATCGGTTTTTTTCTGCTACCTACAGTAGATTGATGAATGAACAAAGTAACAGGTATAATAGTATAGTTTCTCAAAAAAAAACCAAAAAAGTCATTAAATGTCAGCATTTATATATTGTACCACGAAACTCACCAGTGCCACTCTATCCAAGACTAACCAAACGTGATTTATTAACAATTTTTGGGTTGCTGATCGCTGCCTCACGTGTTCGAAAACTCAGTTTTATGTTTTGCCTTCGCATCGAAGGTTTTATATAGAGGGTGTTAGGTAATGACTTTTTTTCCTCTTAATCCCTTATAGGAAAAAAATCATAGATTACGGGAAAAATCTGAAAAAAAAATAAGTTAAACGGATTTTTTTATATTGTAAATTAAAAGTTGACCAATAAACGTTGAGGAATATGATGCCGAAGTTGACTTAAAATGGCGAAAAACCATCCGGCACCGTCGCAGATAACGTGAAGTGAGTTGATGAAATGCTAGGGTTTTTTTCTAATGAAACCTTGGTCATGGGTTATAAAAAACGCAAAATGGGAAGACGGAATAACTTATTACTTTTTATGTCGCGCCGTGCAATAAGTCGAGTTCGAGTAAACTACACATTCGTTGAAAACGAAATTTGTGCCCTTGTACTCTAATGTAGTATTATAACCAATCTGCGCATATGATGTAGAAATAAGGATGTGAAAAATTATGAAATGTGAATACGAAGGTGTGACTATTTGGTGGCGAAGAACCAAACGTTAATTTTAGGGTAAAGAAGGGGTTTTCAGTTTAGAATGAAATAGATGAAAATGCAAGGATAATTTATACATGAAGGAAATAATTTAGAACATCAACTATTGGTATTGGGTATCAAAGAGGATGCTTACCTCCTTCTAGTGAGGGCTGGATATTTAAATTACACACCAAGTGCCTGCTGGGCGATTTCTAACTATTCATCGCGGACTAAAAACGTCTCGAGAAACTTTGAGAAATTTATTTTCGGATGCGTGTGGTCCCGACGACCAGTGGACATCTGAAGTATGCACAAAGTCTCTAGTAGTTCATTTTGAACGATTCCACCAAATAGCATTGGAAATTTAAATCGTGCAATAAGTCCCTACAATAAAATTTTGAACGTTTCTTCGGGGAATGAAATTTTTTCGACAGCCTATGGAACATGTATTTTCAGATACACGTGGTCCCGATGACCAGTGGGAATTTAAATCATGCACCAAGTGACTAACAGACAATTTTTGACTTTTCATCGGGGAATTTAATTTTTCCGACAAACTACGGGACATGTTTTCTCGGATGCACGTGGTGCCAAGCACAACTGGAAATTTCAATCGTGCACCAAGTCGCTACAATACAATTTTTAACGTTTGTTCGGGGAATGAAATTTTTCGGAAAAACTTTCGGCCATGTATTTTCAGATGACCGCAGGGAATTTAAATCGTGCACCAACTTCCTACTAGACAATTTTCAACTTTTTCTCGGGGAATTCAATTTCTCCGAAAACCAATGGGACATGTATTTTTCGGTGCACATGGTCCCGATGCCCAGTGGGGATTTAAATTCTGCACCAAGTTCCTACTAGACAATTTTTGACTTTTCCTCGGGGAATTGAATTTTTTCGACAACGTATGCGACATGTATTTTCAGATGCACGTAGCGCCGATGACCCCTGGGAATTTCAATCGTGCACCAAGTTCCTACCGGACAATTTTCAACTTTTGCTCGGGGAATTGAATTTTTTCGACAACGTATGGGACATGTATGTTCAGATGCACGTCGTCCCGATGGTCACTGGAAATTTAAATCGTGCACCAAGTACCTACCAGAAAATTTTGAATTTTCCTCGAGGAATTAAATTTTTCCGGCAAACAATGGAACATGTGTTTTCAGATGCACATAGTCCCGATGACCACTGGGAATTTAAATCGAGCACCAAGTTCCTACCAGACAATTTTCAACTTTTTCTCGGGGAATTAAATTTTTCCGACAAACAATGGAACATGTATTTTCAGATGCACGTGGTCCCGCTGACCAGTGGGAAATTAAATCATGCACCAAGTTCCTACTGGACAATTTTAGACTTTTCCACGGGAATTTAATTTTTTCGACAACATATGGGAAATGTATTTTCAGATGCACGTAGTCCCGATGACCACTGGAAAATTAAATCGTGATCCAAGTTCCTACCAGACAATTTTTAAATATTCCTCGGGGAATTGAATTTTTACGACAAACAATGGGACATGTCTTTTCAGATGCACGTGGTCCCGATGAACAGTGGGAATTTAAAACATGTACCAAGTTCCTACTAGACAATTTTTTACTTTTCCTCAGGGAATTGAATTTTTTGGATAACGTATGACCGCTGGGAATTTAAATCGTGCACCAACTCCGTACTACACCATTTTCAACTCTTTCTCGGGGAATGAAATTTCTTCTACAACCTTTGAGACATGGATTTTCAGATGCATGTAGTCTCGACGACCACTGGGAATTTAAATCTTGGAACAAATCCCTACTAAACATTTTTCAACTTTTCATCGGTGAATTACATTTTTCCGAAAACCAATGGGACATGTATTTTCAGATGCACGTGGTCCCGATGACCAGTGGGGATTTAAATCATGCACCAAGTTCCTACTAGACAGTTTTTGACTTTTCTTCGGGGAATTGAATTTTCTCGACAACGCATGCGACATGTATTTTCAGATGCGTGTAGTCCCGATGACGACTGGGAATTTAAATCGTGCACCAAGTTCCTACCAGACAATTTTTAACTTTTCCTTGGGGAATTAAATTTTTGCGACAAACAATGGGACATGTATTTTCAGATGCACGTGGTCCCGATGACCAGTGGGAATTTAAATCATGCACCAAATTCCTAGTAGTCAATTTTTTATTTTTCTTCGAGGAATTGAATTTTTCTGATAACCTATGGGATACGTATCTCTAGATGCACGTCGTCTCGATAACAACTGAAAATTTAAATGTCGCACCAAGTCCCTAGAATACAATTTTTAGCATTTCTTCAGGGAATTGAATTTTTCAGTCAATCTTCCAGAAATGTATTTTCGGATGAACGTCGTCCCGATGACCACAGGGGATTGAAATCGTGCATCAACTACCAACTAGAAAATTTTCAACATTTCCTCCGGGAATTAAATTTTTCCGACAACCAATGGGACACGTATTTTCAGATGCACGTGGTTCCGATGAAAACTGGGAATTTAAATCGTGCACCAACTTCGTAGTAGACTACTTCAAACTCTTCTTCGGGAAATGAAATTTCTTCGACAACCTTTGGGATATGTATTTTCAGACGCACGTAGTCTGGATAACCATTGGGAATTTAAATCATGCACTAAGATCCTACCAGAAAATTTTTAACTTTTCCTCGGGGAATCAAATTTTTCCGACCACCAATAGGACATGTATTTTCAGGAGCACGTGGTCGCGATAACCACTGAGAATTGAAATCGTGCAACAAATCCCTACTAAACCAGTTTCAATTTTTCTCCCGGGAATGAAATTTTTCCGACAATTTATGGAACATGTATTTTCATATGTGAGACTTTAAATCATGCACCAAGTTTCTACTAGACAATTTTTTACTTTTCCTCGGAGAATCGAAATTTCTTCGACAGCCTTTGGGACATGTTTTTTCAGATACACGTAGTTTCGTAGACCACTGGGCGGTGAAATCGTGCAACAAGTCCCTATTAAACAATTTCTTGCTTTTCCTAGGGGAATTAAATTTTTCCGACAACCAATGGGACACGTATTTTCAGATGCACGTGGTCCCGATAACTACTGGCAATTTAAATGGTGCACAAAGTTCCTACTTGATAATTTTTAACTTTCCCTCTATGAATGAAATTTTTCCTGTCCAATTTTCCAAATTTTTTTCAAATCAACCGTAGCAAACTCGACTTGGGGTAGTGAGAGGAAGAACGTGGGATTCAAGTAATTGTCAATTCGGTGACGATATGACCGTGACTGTTTTCTTTTCGAGCTTCAACCTTTTACGATACACTCGCCGATGATGCTTTGATTATCACTTTTCAGGCACACGTATAATTTATGCCTTGCGAAGGGTACTTTCCAGGCTTTATCCTTCTGGTAGGTTAAACCATCTGATAGGTACCCTTCCAGGCTCATGCCTCGTGTAGGTTACACGTGGTTACTCCCATAACTCGGCAAGTATGATCCTCCCATTTTCATATCCTTTCCTCAAGTTTCCTTTTTGTCTTTTTCTTCACTCCTTCAATAAGAATAAATATAAGGAGAAGAGAATAGGACTGTCTGAAGAAAATATGGAGGAAATTTGCCATGAGTTCCCTCTGTTTCTCTTTCCCTCCCATTTTTATTACCTTCCCCTAATCGCTCTGGGTTCCGTGTGTTTTTTTTTCACCCCTTCCTTAAAAAGAAATAAGATAAGGATATGCCAGGGAAAGAGTATGCATAGGATACAAACAGAATCCACAATGAGTTCTCTCCATGTCCCTTTTTCCATCTGTTTTCATATCCTTCATTTATGTTCTCTAGGTTGTATTCGTGTTCCTTTCTTCCCGCAATAAAGGAAAAACAGAGGAAGGGAGGAAACTAAAAAGATAACAATGAGATGTAGAGATAATATACAACCAATTCTCACTGTACCGTTTTCATTCTATTTCCATATCCATTCCTGATGTTTCATTCTTGTCTTTTTCTTCACTCTTTCTTCAATAAGAAGAAAGTTAAGAATAGGAGCGAAAAAAGGTATGAATAGCATAAAGAGAGAACTCACAGGCAGTTCTCTTTGGGTTCCTCCTTCCTCCCATTTACATATTTTTCCTATATTCCCTTATGTGATTCCCTTATGTTTTTCCTATATTCCCTTATGAGGTGAAATGAAAAGATACGCACGGAACCCAGGGGAACTAGGGGAAGGATATAAAAATGGGAGCGAAATGAGATACAGAAGAAACTCCTTGCCAATTTACTTCGTATCCTATTTAGAACTTTTCTGCTCCTCTCCTTATCTCTTTTTCTATTGAAGAACGAGTGAAGAAAAAGACAAAAATGAAACATAAGGGAATAGAGGAAAAATATGAAAATGGGAGGAAGAAGAAACCCAAAGAGAACTGCCTGTGAGTTCTCTCTTTATCCTATTCAAACCTTTCTTCTCTCCTACCCTTAACTTTCTTCTTATTGAAGAAGGAGTGAAGAAAAAGACAAGAATGAAACATCTGGAATGGATATGGGCATGGAATGAAAACGGGACAGAGAGAATTGGTTGTATATTATCTCTACATCTCATTCTTATTTTTTTAGTTTCCTTCCTTCCTCTGTTTTTCTCTTATTGCGGGAAGAAAGGAACACGAATACAACCTAGAGAACATAAGTGAAGGATATGAAAACAGATGGAAAAAGGGACATGGAGAGAACTCATTGTGGATTCTGTCGGTATCCTATGCATACTCTTTCCCTGGCCTATCCTTATCTTATTTCTTTTTAAGGAAGAGGTGAAAAAAGAACACACGGAACACAGAGTGACTAGGGGAAGGTAATTAAAATGGGAGAGAAAAGAGACACAGAGGGAACTCATGGCGAATTTCCTTCGTATCTTCTTCAGTGAATCCTATTCTCCTCTCCTCATATCTGTTCTTATTGAAAAAGGAGTGAAGAAAAAGACAAAAATGAAACTTGAGGAAAGGATATGAAAATGGGAGGACCATACTTGGCTTGTTATGAGAGTAACCCCGTATAACCTACATGAGGCATGATCCTGGAAGGGTTCGACCCTCGCAAGCCATAAATTATACCGCATATAGCAGGCAAGGTATGATCCCTATGATATTTGATCTTCGCCAGGCACGATTCACGATTTACGATACTTCTCCCATGAAAGGGTCACAAAGAATATCAGATATTATTGTTTAACCTTTAAGGAAGCTTGATCTTTCAACGGGAACGGCGATTTATTATTTCTTCAGGTGTGGATGAATAGGATCAGCACAAGGATCAGCATATTAGACTTCAACGAAAGAGACACACGGTGTAATGAGTAGGATTACGAGGGTTACAAGTGTTGAAAGAGGAGGGTCGCATTAAGTAATTGGAAGGTTCACTAGATATACTAGAAGCATATACTAGATATAGTGTTGTGCATAGAATTTTTTTTAAATATTCATACACGAGAAAACTTTTATTCCACCGTTTTATTCAACTCGCTCACAATCGTCCAGCGGCTGTCGTGAGTCGAAAACGGTGGATATAAGGAAAGTTCTTCTACCGACACCTTCTAATCGTGCTCACTGACAAGCACGTATGCCTGAGGAGTGATAATGAAAGCATCCTCGGCGAGCGTATCATAAAAGGGTGAAGCTCGAAAAGAAAGCAGTCACGGTCATATTGTTACCGAATTGACAATTACTTGACTCCCGCTTTGTAACTCTCACTAACGCAAGCCGAGTTTGCTACCGTTGATTTAAAAAAAAATTGGAAAATTTGACAGGAAATATTTCATTCTTACAGAAAAAGTTAAAAATTGTCAAGTAGGAATTTGGTGCACCATTTAAACTGCCAGTAGTTATCGGGACCACGTGCATCTGAAACTACATGTCCCATCGGTTGTCGGAAATATTTCATTCCCCTAGGAAAAGTAAGAAATTGTTTAGTAGGTTTAGACTTGTTGTACGATTTAGATGCCCAGTGGTCATCGAAACTACGTGCATCTGAAAATACATGTCCCAAAGGCTGTCGAATAAATTTTAATTCCCCGAGGAAAAGTAAAAAATTGTCTAGTAGGAACTTGGTGCATGATTTAAAGTGTCACATATGAAAATACATGTTCCATATGTTGTCGGAAAAATTTCATTCCCGGGAGAAAATTAAAAATGGTTTAGTAGGGACTTCATGTACGATTTCAATTCTCAGTGGTCATCGCGATCACGGGTATTTGAAAAAATATGTCTCAAAGGTTGTCGAAAAAATTAGATGCCCGAGGAAAAGTTGAAAATTGTCTAGTATGGACTTGTTGCACTATTTTAATTACCAGTTGCGATCAGGACTACGTGCATCTGAAAATACATGTCCCATTGGTTGTCGGAAAAATTTCCTTCCCCGAGGAAAAGTTGAAAATTAACGAATATGGACTTGTTGCACAATTTAAATTCCCAGTGGTCATCGGGACCACGTGCTCCTGAAAATACATGTCCTATTGGTTGTCGGAAAAATTTGATTCCTCGAGGAAAAGTTAAAAATTTTCTGGTAGGATCTTGGTGCACGATTTAAATTCCCAATGGTTGTCGAGACTACGTGCATCTGAAAATACATGTCCCAAAGTTTGTCGAAGAAATTTCACTCCATGAGGAAGAGTTTGGAATGGTCTAGTATGAAGGTGGTGCACGATTTAAATTTCCAGTGGTCATCGAGGCTGCGTGCATCTGAAAATCCATGTCCCATACGTTGTCGAAAAAATTCAATTCTCCGAGTAGAAATGAAAAATTGGCTAGTAGGACCTTGGTGCATGATTTAAATCCCCACTGGTCATCGGGACCATGTGCATCTGAAAATACACGTCCCATTGGTTGTTGGAAGAATTCAATTCCCCGAGGAAAAGTTGAAAATTGTCTGGTAGGAATTTGGTGCACGATTTAAATTCCCTGTGGTCATCGGGACGACGTGTATTTGAAAATACATGTCCCATAAGTTGTCGGAAAAATTCAATTGCCCGATGAAAAATGAAAATTTTACTAGTAGGAACTTGGTGCATGATTTAAATTCCCACTGGTCATCGGGACCACGTGCATCTGAAAATACATGTCCCATAGGTTGTCGGAGAAATTTTATTCTCCGAAGAAAAGTGAAAAATTTTCTGGTAGGAACTTGGTGCACGATTTAAATTCCCAGGGGTCATCAGCACTACGTGCATGTAAAAATACATGTCCTATACGTTGTCAACAAAATTCAATTCCCCGAGGAAAAGCCAAAAATTGTCTAGTAGGAACTTGGTGCATGATTTAAATCCCCACTGGTCATCGTGACCGCATGCATTTGAAAATACATGTCCCATTGTTTGAATTCCCATTGGTCATCGGGACTATGTGCATCTGAAAATACATATCCCACTGATTGTCAGAAAAATTCAATTTCCCGGGTTGGTGTACGATTTAAATTCCCTGTGGTCATCGGGACCACGTTCATCTAAAAATATATGTCCGAAGGATTGTGTGAAAAATTGCATTCCCCGAAGAAACGTTAAAAATTGTATTGTAGGGACTTGGAGCACGATTTAAATTTCCAGTTGTCATCGGAACCACGTGCATCTGAAAATATATGTTCCATAGTTTGTCGAAAAAATTCAATTCCCCGAAGAACTCAAAAATTTTCTAGTAGGAACTTGGTGCATGATTTCAATTCCCACTGGTCATCGGGACCACGTGCATCCGAAAATACATATTCCATAGGTTTTCGGAAAAAGTTCATTCCCCGAAGAAACGTTCAAAATTATATTGTAGGGACTTGATGGACGATTTAAATTTCCAGTGGTTATCGGGACCGCGTGCATTTGAAGTTGCATGCCTCAGCGGTATTTGGTGAACTTCTATTCCTCGAAGAATTATTGAAAATGGATTACGAGAGACCTTGTGCATACTTCAAATGTCCACTGGTTGTCGGGACCGTACGCATCCGAAAATAAATGTCTCAAAGTTTCTCGAGACGTTTTTAGTCCGCGATAAATAATTAGAAATCGCCCAGCAGGCACTTGGTGTGCAATTTCCACCCCTCCAGAAGGACGGGAGCATCCTCTTTAGTGCCCAATACTAATAGTTAATGTTCTAAATTATTTCCTTCGTGTATAAATCATCCCTCCATTTTCATCTATGTCATTCTTAACTGAAAACCCCTTCTTTACCCTAAAATTAACTTTTGGTTCTTCCCCGCCAGATGGTCACACCTTCCTTTTCACATTTGATAATCGTTCACACGCTTATTTCTACATCATATGCGCATATTGGTTGTAAAAAGTAATAAATTATTCCATCTTCCCATCTTGCATTTTTTAGAACCCATGACGGAAGTTTCATTAGAAAAGAAACCCTAGCATTTCATCAACTCACTTCACGTTATCTGCGACGTTGCCGGATATTTTTCCGCCATTTTGAGTCAATTTCGGGCATCATACTCCTCAACGTTTATTGCTCAACTTTTAATTTTCAATATAAAAATATCCGTTAAAAATTTTTTTTTTTCAGATTTTTCCCGCAATCTATGATTTTTTTCCTATCAGGCGTTAAGAGGAAAAAAGTCATTACCTTGTTAGGTAATGGTCCCGATGACCACTGGGAATTAAAATCATGCACCAAGTTCCTACTAGACAATTTTTGACTTCTTCGGGGAATTGAATTTTTCCGACAATAATCAAGCCGTTTTCGGAAACTATGAAAAACTTGTTCAATCTGAGATGGAGAAATACCAGAAATTCCATCTCTGATGGCTAACATCCTGTATATAAAAATTGTCAAACCGTTGCAATTTTTGCGTATATCCCTTATTCTTATAAATTCTGTCACTCTCGAATCTTATGTCCGAAAGTGAGCATCGTCTGTTCGAAACGTAAAGTATGGAACACAAAGCCTACCAGGAAAATGGGAGATATCTTTACTTCTTACTACAACTCATTGAGTTTATTTGTAGAAAAGTACCGCCATATCAGAAAATATTTTGCGATCGACGAACAAAATTTTAGGATAGTTCATCACGGAATACATTGAACCGTATCTTGGAGCGTATAGTTTGTCCTACTCTATGTCGTGTGTTATCTCAAGCCTAGCATCATGGATTCCTGACTTCAAATAGAGGAATCCTACGCGTGGTTGCTCGTGCAATTTTGTGCTCACAGAAACGAAATGCATGGCGTTTATAATTGTTCTCCAAATAGTACAAATGTAAGTAATTTATTGATGAATATTTTTTTCATTTATCTATAAATTATGAAAAAGCTAAACACTGTCAATCTTCACTTTAGGAATGAGTGAAGAACAAGACCTTGAAGACTCTACATCCACGGATTATGATGTACCGACCATCCCTCAGGGCCAAAAACGGCAGACTGGTAGCACGTTACCCACGACGCCAATCAAGAAAAAACGATACCCTCTATCGCATATTTACGGTCGACCATCTTCCCCTCAGCCAGGACCTTCGAGACTTCAAAAATATTCTGACACAGATAGTGAAGATGATAATGATTCATGGATTTCTCACAGTATCTCTCTGGAAAAACGGCTGCAATTGAGAGAAAAGAGAGAAGCACGATATGAGGCAATCAGACGAGCTCGAATACCAGAATCTGATCTTGCAGAAGTGTACGGATGTTCATCATGTTACTCTTCTGATAGCGATGAGGACTTGTACATTGATGGAATTGGACAGGAAGAGACAAGACTACTACGACGATTTCAAGTTGATCTAGAGATCATCTCAGCTATTCAAGGGCTGCGTGTGGATGAAAATAAACACACCATTAATAATATGATGATAGATCCTTATTCTTTATAGGGATTTCAGATTTTGACGGTTGCATTTGTTCGCATAAAAAGGAAAAAAAAATAACTGTTCGAATTCTTCAGAAATCACCGAGTATCATTACTATAATTGTGACAAAAATGAAGAATGAACGAATCTAAAGAAATTAAAAGATGAGATATTACCCATAACAACCATTTATAATAATTTCATTTTACTTTTATTTCTTTGTAATGATTTTTCTTTGGCCTCAACAAATACTCAATAAACCCTAACCCAGAAGTCTCGATTATCCAAACACGGCCAACTCATTACCTTCGTTCTCGTAATCCGACAAGTCTGAAACGCCAAAAACCATAACGCTAACACTGGACTTCGGGGACAATCAGCAGCTCATCCAATCCTTATTTCGTGTATTTAGGGCGCCAGCCGATTTTTAGCAACGCGGAATCGACAAACCGCAAACGGAACCGTATTTTCTTAAAACTAAATACTGATNGAATAATAATTTTAAGGACGAAAAAGAAAGAAGGCGATCCCAATCCAAAGCTGATAGAGAGAAGCAACAGTATTGTCCACGAGGGGAACACNAATTGAATAATAAACATAATTGTACTGATGTGTTTCGCTATTGCCGATATTAATACAAAATCGTAAATTCGTACAAATACAAAATTACATCAATGTGACTCAAAATAATTTTAA
>NW_021681469.1:54671-79235 GCF_001412515.2 Diachasma alloeum
TCTCCACGGCCTTCCAACTGAAAGCCCTAACACTCTCGCTCAAGGGAGCGCAAGCATTTCAACTCGACCTATGTACTCACTCTATCGACAAACCAAAAAGGGTTACGGGAAACACTGGGTAGCACATTATCTTGGCCAAATATTCCACGGTGATATCCTGATCCTTAACCGAATTTACGTAGGAAAATCTCAAAATTACTAAACTTTAACTCAACAAAAATGACTCGAAAAAAAGAAATATCTGCAAAATATCTGGTTTATTTAATGAAGTTATTTAATGAATATTATTCTCAAAATTTAGGGAATCGATTCACGCGATAGGTAACCAATTTAGGTAGTTTTCCGAACTTAAGGTAGCTCTGAAGTAGAGTTAAGGTAGCAGGTAGCTCTAATTCTCCGTATAGATTTTATATCACGACAAAAAGGTAACGGTTTATAAAATCTTACTCTCTCTCTGGAGTTCCGCAGGTGACGAATTCGCCTGGAATTTCGTCACATCTTTTAGAACACCAAACAGGGGGGGCACTGACGAGATTTACAACAGCCAAACAACGTCAAAATGCGGAAACTATCTCTCCTGCACAAGAAAGAATAGAAAAAGAAAGAAAAGTAGGAGAACCTTATGATATAATTCTACCCCCAGGACGTCGATTTGACATCACAACCGAATCATTTAAAAAATATCGTAATTTCAAGATGAAAGGTAAAGAATGTGCTATTAAGATATTGGACCCTTCCACGAATACCAATATGATAGAATGGATAGATGCGTTCCGCGATCGAACGACTCATACAGGGTGACAATTAGGAAGTTTCCTAAACTAATCGTTTATAACTTTGAAATGAGTGCCAGGAAAAAAAAGAAGAAAAATACATATGAATAGAGTAAAGATGTCATTTCCATTTGGAATTAGTTTCAGTTGAATCGGACACTTCTAATAAATACTTATTGAAATTTGAAAAAAATTGACAAATTGAGCCAGGAGATACCTATTAATGGTAAATATTTTCGAAGTGATCTACAATTGAATTTGCACAATAATCAAGCCGTTTTCGGAGACCATGAAAAACTTGTTTAATCTGAGATGGAGAAATACCAGAAATTCCGTCTCTGATGGCTTCTTTCAAATCATCTTTGGTCTCGGCTTTTTTCGCATAAACCTTATCTTTCAGGAAGCCCTATAAGAAGAAGTCACACGGGTTCAAATCGGGTGAATAAGGGGGCCATTCCATACCTCCATGCGCAAACTTGGGGTATCCTAATCCGATGATGCGATCACAATACACTTCATAAATAGCTTTAAATACGTCCTTAGTTCTGTGCGGTGTAGCACCATTTTGCATAAAATAGTAGTTCTTAACCAATCCTCTTCTTTTAGCCAAAGGGGAAAATTTAGTTTGTAGCATTTCTCGATAACTATTGCCTGTAATGGTCCCTTCTATGAATTCTAAGTGTACTGTTTTGATTGAAATAGCTACCCAAACAGTCACTTTAACAGGGTGTAAAGACTTTGCCTCAGATGAGTGTGGATTTTCGCGACCGCACAAAAGGTAATTTTGTTTATTTACATGTCCATTTTATTAAAAGTGAGCTTTGTCTGTGAAGATTATGTGATTGATGTCGATCTTATCAGTTTCAAATTTCGGTGTCATAATTTTACAAAACTCAATTCTTTTGTTTTTGGAATCTTCTGTGAGCACCTGATGGGTCGTAATTTTGTAAGGGTGTAACTTGAGGAAATTCTTCAATATTAATCTCAATGTCTTTCGGTTCAGTTTTGAAGTTGCCGCTGCATTTCGTATCGAATCGGTTGGATTATTCTTGAAATGTTCATCGATCTTGGCAATCGTATCTTCTGTTGTAACTGAGTGTTTCGGAGCAGGAAGTTTGAAAAAATACAATTCTTACAAAGGCGCTTTTGACCGGTTTTAAAACAAAAAAATTTGTTTTTTGTTTTTTGGGGGATTTCAATCATTTTCCCAAACCGAGTGACTCACTTCACCAGGAAAGACTCCAGAAAATATGCAATATTATTTGGATTTACTTTGTTCCAAGAACAAAATATAAATATCCTTGGACTTCTTTGGCCATCGCCTTTTGGCAACGGTTAAATCATCGACATGTATACACTGACTTGTTTACCTTTCAAGATATCGAGTACATTCAATAGCGAAGTGGTGAACCGGGTTAAATCGATTTTGACTTTTGGCCAGTTTTTGATGAGTATATCTCGGAATCTAAGAGAGATAGAAAATTTTTTCTCATGACCTTATTTGTAACCCTCAATGGGTTCTATAAAAAAGGTCGTGGCAAAATTTTCATGTATTGAGAATTCACAACCAAAGAAATGGAGTCGTTGAGTTTTTTCAAAAATATGTCCGAAACTATGGGAAATAGTGAATTTTTACGAAAATTTGGGGAGAGCGGAAGGGGCGCAGGTGTGCATTGAGAATTCACACCCAAAAAAATTGAGTCGGTGAGTTTGTCGAACATATCTCTAAAACTAAGGGAGATAGCGAATTTTTACTGCAAAATTGGGAAAAAATTTTATTCAAAAATTAGGGGAGAGGGCGTGTGTTATACGTCGAGAATTCAATACAGCTTGCCTCCCCCTTCCCCTCCCTAATTTTTTAACAAAAATTCGCTATCTCCTTAAGTTTAAGAGATATTTTTGAAAAAGCAGACTCAATTTTTTCAATTGCGAATTCTCAATACACACTCCCTGCTCACCCCCACCCGCCAAATTTTCGTGAAAATTCGTTTTCTTCCTTAGTTTTGGAGATATTTTTGGATAACCTCAACGATAACCCACCCTTTCATAAAACCCCCCTCTTTGCAAAACCCCCCCCTTTACAACCCCCCCCCCCCCTATAGCACCAGCTTCCAGTCCGGTCGGCTAGTGCTCTCTCTTCTACGCCAATACCTTTGGTATTGATGACTCGAGGTCAACTTCTCTTTCGGCCTACCGTTGGACACCGGCAGTGAATCCATGTGTGTTGTATATCTTTGTAGTTGTGCTCGACGATTCCGACAACTGCTCGGGGATTTTAAATCCTCAGTGTACTTTTGTCTTTCAACTAATAGACACACGTTTAAATACCCAAGCGACAAGGTCTTTCAAATCCTCAACCAACTTGCTAATAAATTTGTCAGCGATTAGTGAGCTTAAACCGCTACACCCCCGCCCCCCCGCCAGATATCATAACCACCGTTTTGTAAAATTCCTCCTCAAAAATTCAAAAAAATTTTTTTTTAATCAAGTATATCTTGGGATTATATATCGAGTATATAATCCCAAGTCTGATCATTAATTTTAAACAATTTTCTTCTACAACTTTTTTCTAAAGCTAATCCACTTTTTCTGTCTGCGCATCTGCAATTTTTTTCATATTCTACAACGGTATTTACATATATTTGTTAAGGAATTAATACAATTATCAAGCTATTGAACAGACCGGCAGTAGAATTCTCAGTACGATGAATTTCATAATGCCAATAATTTGTTTTACTACGCGAGTGACTACTACCGCCACCATCGGAACTAATGTGAACTACATGCTGTTTCACATGATTTCTGGGGGGCTATTCTAAAAAAAATCCGCTGTTTCCACCGCTTTTTCGAAGCTGCGATTTTCTGCAGCGAGGGGGAAACACGATAGTAAATGACACGAAGTAATGACTTTGCGAACGCATTATGCGCAAATGCCCCTCCATCTGCAATTTTTCAGTTTGGAGCAGGTATAATTTTTATTGGAGTAAAGTGTTAATAATTCACTTCAATACGTGTTATAAATGAGATAAATACTTGACCGATCAATTAGTGAATAGAATTGGCTGCCTATCGACCACTGAGAGTAGATATTGATGCTGGTAAATATCTTGGCTTTGATTTTTGATGTCGGAGGGAAAATGGAATTTCACACAGCCATCGTATAAAATCCTTGCTAACCCTGTTATTATTTTCATTAATAAAAGCCAACAAATAAATCCTATGAACCAATTGAACCTGTAGTATTTATTGAACACCGAGTCCGGCAAACCCTCCAGTGGATTTAAGGTACGCCTAATTGCCCTACGTCGCGCATTTAATAATCTATGTAAGCCCCATTGATGGTCCTCGGCTTCTTCATCAACTAACACTGCACCTGTTAGTATTATCCACCATTATCACGGTTGTTTTTGTTTAAATTTCCCTAAAGTTGACTTATCATAGCTCTCCCAAATGTCAAAAAAATCTGACAAATTTGAGGTTTAAAATGCGTTCACGAAGTCATCAATTCGTGTCATTTAGTATCATGTTGCCCCCTCGCGGTAGAAAATCGCAGCTTCGGAAAAGCTGCGGAAAAAGCGGCTTTTTGTTGAGAATAGCCCCCCAGTAGTTAAAATTCACTTGACTGGGCTTACCGCTTCGCTACTGACTTTTTATTTTTTTTGTATTCAAACAAACCTCCTATGCTCCATATCTCTTGAACGAATTACTGGATTTTGTTCTTCGTCATTGACAGTACTATTCTTACTTCAGTTGGATTTGTATTGCTTATTTGCATAGTTCTCTCATAAATTATTTTTCAAAGCATCATCATTCCTGGATTCCTATTCAGAAAACATCTGTAATTTTTTTCATATTCTACAAGGGTTTTACGTATATTTGTTGAGGAATTAATCTAATATTGTCAAATTGTTGCACGGACAGGGAATTAAATTTTCAGTAGGATGAATGTTACAATTCTACTGATCTGCTTTACCACGCGAGTGACTATTACCGCCACCATCGGAATCAATCTGAACTACGCTGTCTGGCCTTCTTCTCTCTATCCTCCATGACACTATACAACGTGGAACACTGCAATTCCTGCATGCGAAAGTGAGAATTCGAGTTGCGCTGCCAACTCAATGGCTTGAGTGTGACCGTTTTCGTTTAGAAAATAATGGAAAATATTCGTCAAAAACTGACCAGTAGTCAAAATTCACTTGACCGGGCTTACCGCTTCGCTACTGAATTTTCATTTTTTTTATATTCAAACAAACCTCCTATGCTTCATATCTCTTGAACGAATTACCGCATTTTGTTCTTCGTCATTCACAGTGCTATTTTTTGCTCAGTTAGATTTTTATTGCTTATTTACAAAGTTTTCTCATAACTTATTTTTCAAAGCATCGTCACTCATGGATTCCCATTCAGAAAACATCCGTAATTTTTTTCATATTCTACAAGGGTTTTACATATTTTTGTTGAGGAATTACTATAATATTGTCAAATTATTGCACGGATAGGGAATGAAATTTTCAGTAGGATGAATGGTACCATTCTAATAATCTGTTTTACCATGCGCGTGACTACTACCGCCACCATCGGAACCAATCTGAATTACATGCTGCGTACCATGATTTTAGAGGTCCCACCAGTCGCTGTTTGCCCTTCTTCCCTCTATTCTCCATGACACTATACAACGTAGGATACTGTTGGCAACACCTGCATGTGAAAGTGAGAATTCGAGTTGCACTGCCAACTCAATGGCTTGAGTGTGACAATTTTCGTTTAGAAGATAATGGGAACGCGAAAAATGTGCACGTCATTTCGTTGCTATGTGCACATCTTCGTAAATATTAAACGGATTAAATTAATAATTGCATCAGTGGAAAGCAGATTGGTGATTTATATAGTGTAACTAAGGACAGTTTTCGTCTAATTAGGCACATTAATTGATGGAAAATCGTTTGAGAGTAGTGGAAGGGGAAGTTATGCCATGTATAGATACTTGGTAGCTACCGTCATTGTTTGTGAGGTTATGAGGCGCGACCTGCCTCGATACGCTACCGCGTATCTCGATAAAAACAAAAAATGGAATATGTTCGAAAAATGGTCCTTGTACCGGAAGATAGAAGCAACACACCAATTATGGGACTCGGACACTAATCACACTTGATAATCGTATCGTTACACAAAAAACTATTCAAACACAGGGAACGACAAGGTCACGTCTTGACAATGAAATGAAAAAAATCTTAGAGTCCACTTCTTACGTAAATAACCGAGAGAAATGGAACACGTATCAACAAATTCTTCAGCGCTACCTCAGTCTGATTGTGGGTACACAATCCTCAGCAGTCAGTAATGGATTCAGAGGCATTTGAAGAACAGAAAGGACCGAATTATTCAAAACACGATGAAATCTCACCCATTCACCCACGCTTCGGCAGTTCTCGAATTCATAATTCTAAGTATGAAAATATCGATACGGGGTCAATAATTGAGAGTGTACCCAAAAAATACCAAAAGAAGGCTGTAGCACTTGTACGCAGGCTGCAAGTTATGCCAAGGCATGTCATATCTTGGGACAGTGCTGGAGTGGTAACTATCAAAGGAGATGTGATTCGTAATTCGAACATAGTAGATATCGTCAATGAGGCAATGCGATCACGCAAAAAAAATCGCTATAGGTGGAAAACTTTCTTCGAAAGTATTAAACCCACAACGTTCCTAGGGAATTCATTGGTAACGTAGAGTTATTACAGTCAAGTGTGGAACTAAATTTTTCCACACCTCAAAAGCACTCTCGTAATAAAATAGTAAATATAACAGGAGAAGAATAAGATAGCTCGTACGATAGTATACACAATACGCAGAACGGAAGTGGGCAAGTCAGAATCCGGATGGATGAAATTATGAAAATGAAAGATTTTTATAAGATTTACTATAATCCAAACTATCCAGCAGGATTTACTGGTACACGTAACCTCCAAAATATTCAGCAAGGTCATGATGTCACAGATTGGTTGGAAAGCCAGGATGCATATAATATGCACAAAATGGTACGTCATAGATTTAATAGACGGTCTTATAACGTTTCCGAGATGGATGCTGTTTGGGAGGCTGATTTAGTTGACGTTAGATCCATAGCAACATATAACGATGAATACTCATATATGTTGGTTGTTATTGACGTCCTTAGTAAATATGCTTGGGTGGAACCTCTCCGAAATAAGAGTGGTAAAGTCGTCGCATAAGCCTTCCGATGGATTTCTCTGAACAATGGAGAAAAGGCACGCATCCCACGAATGCTTCAGGCGGATCGCGGAAAAGAATTCGTAAATTCTGAATTTCAACAACTATTGAGAAAATATGATATTGAGTATCGTGTAAGTAGGAACTTTGATATCAAAGCAGCCATAGTTGAACGATTCAATCGTACATTGAAGAAAACATGCGGAGATTTTTCACGTACTCTCGAACGGAACGTTACGTGGATGTTCTTCAGAATGTGGTAAATGCGTACAATCATAGCAAACATTCGGGAACACAATTTTGACCATGTGAGGTTAATCATGGTAAAGCATCTATGGCAGCGGAAAATCTTTCGAAGCAGTACAATAGAGTCTCCAAAAGAAATTCTCAATCGCCTAAATACAACTGTGGCGATCTAGTACGTATCAGTACAACGAAAGCAGCGTTCAAGAAAGGATACGAATCGGGATGGAGCACTGAAGTTTTCAGAATCAAACACATCTGACATAACCGTACACCAGTAGTGTACATTTTGGAACATTTGGAGGGAGAAGATATCAATGGTATATTTTACGAGGAGGAATTATCCAAGGTACAGAACTACAAAAGAAGACCTAGGACGGAAAAATGACCAATACGGGGGACAGTTTTTCTATTGTATTACCTAGTAATAGTAGTATGAAGTATTACCCGAATAATAAAACGACGAATTTCATTACCCATTTACCACAAATGATCAACCTACCAGGTAAATGGAGTGTTGCTTTGACGGAAATGCATGTACCAATGACGTTTCTGCACATATCTTCGGATGCTGATCAAAATTACGTATCATTGGAAAATCGAAGTAATTTGTCGGAGAAAGATAGGAGGATAATAGAAATGAGTAATGATAGATCGAGTAATATGGCCAATCCTGATAAAACGTTGATGACACATATCGAAAAAGAAAATTTACCCCATGGTGTATATGATAGTGTTCCAGATTTATTGACTGTCATCAATGATATGTCTTTCATGAAAGATGACGTAAAAGTTGTGATAAATTGTAGAGGTTATGTATCTGTAGTCAGAACTTGTGACCCTTCTTCATATAAATGGTCTTCCAACGTTGTACACCTGGCTCCTTCATGGAAAAGGACCTTAGGATTTTCAAATAAAGATGAAGAGTTATTCCATTCTGGTAGATGATATGAATACAAAGCATCAATGCCTGCATCTCTCTCGCGAACTCTCCCACAGAGTATGTATGTCTACACCGATATATATGAGAGGTATATAACTGAGGATGTCCATGCTCCATTACTGAGAGTCGTACCTTTAGACATCGATGATTATAAATATGGATCACTGAAAATTAAAACATTCTCATCACCGCTGTACGTACTATTGCTGCATACGAAATTCCAAACAATTGAAATGGATATAAGAGTTGAATATGGATCATCGATACTATTCGAGTACGGTACGTTGACACTGACACTTTATTTCAAACGCACCGAATAAACACGGATTATGTATGACTACGTTCTTGATGAGATACTACAGTCAGGCGGCGGGTACAGCAAAGGAGCACATGGTGGAATAACTCGTGTGTACATAGGTAGGTAGGTTAGGCGGTGTTTGAGGTGAATTTGAGAGTGAATTTCTGTGGTTCCCGGTAGCTTAGTCGGTAAGAGTGCCCGGCGCGTATCTGGGAGACCCGGGTTCGATTCCCGGCTGGGTGAAGCGGATATTTTTTCTCTCTAAATTCTAATTCTCTTAGAATTTTTTTTTTAGTAGTTGCAAGTAGTTTTTTTAGGTAGTTGCATTCCAAAAGGCCATGGTATTGGATACTCCCACTACTTAAGCAAGAAGCGTCCGTAATCGGAAGAGAGGCTCTGTGTTCAGGTGTGAATGTCATGGGCGATGTTCTCGAGCGTGATATAACGCTGAGAACCTCTCTAAGAAGCCACGCGAGAGAATCAGGCGTCAATTTGAAAAGAAAAGCAGAGGAGAAACTTGATACACTAATGACAGGGTCTGGTTATAACGGTAGGTGCATGCTATCATACCCTCATTCTATGTCTGTCCGCGCACCGCGTCACTCTAAACGTCGTAATTTGAAAACTGAAAAGGGAAAGAAGAAATAAAAAATAATTCAGTCTAAGAAGAAACCGCGAGTGATTAAAAATCGCAAGAGAAAGTATACGAAGAAGTCTACAATAATTAGTGGGCGGAAGAAAGCATCAAAGTTACGAACAGTAGCATATTTTTGCTCAAAAATATGTCATTTTTGCATACACTGTGAGGTATTTTTCCAAGCGCGCAGGCGGGATACAAGCGCGTGGTCCTCCACTACCTGCAAGCGACCCTTTGGACTCCCTCAACCCAGAATTAAGGACGGCGGGGAACAACCGAGAGGAACCAAAAATACCAAAAAGGGCGCCAGTCCTTTCAACCTCTAAAGGACAAGGTCATATTGTTGCGAAGCGTTCCACGAGCAGCTCAGAGAACCACGGAGGCGTGTGGGAACAGGCGACAATTAACGCAACTCAACACTATGCAATTTTCATAAACAAAAGAATGTCTTTTTATTTCATTATTCAAGATTTGGAACTTCTCGCAACAATGTGATAGAATTGAATACCAAAATTTTTCACAAGTGCGGAAAAGAACTCCCGTGAGCAAAGGCTCGACGCAAATCAAAATAATTAAAAAAAAAAAAGAAAGATTAATTTGCAAAAATAAATGGAGCAGAAACTAAATCAGAACTAGATTCTCAGTGAATCCCAAAAAAAGTAGAAGTTGAAAATAATTTTCATAATAACAAAAAAAATCGAATGTGCGTGGAATACGTTATAGCGCGAGGATCACCCGCACGCGACGTGAAACGCGGGAGCCAAGATGAGAAAATTATTGGGGAATGGTAATACCATGAATTCAATGCCACAAGTATCCCCCACAAAAATATGATCATTGCAAATGTGAAACGTAAACAATTTACCACAATTAATAATAACAACTAAATAGGTAGCTGAAGGCTGCTGAGTGCCGCGTCACACGCAAAATCGAATCAATGCTCAAACGGGCCCAAAATGGACGCCGAAATGAAGTTACGTGGAGAATTCCGCGTGCACTCATAAATGATTAATGACGCTCACAGTAAATCACGCGAGAAACCTCCAGGGAAGGTCGTCTGAACCCCTTTTCACGGCCGCGACGTCAGCTATTGGCCGGATACTCCAAGCACAACACCACAAAATAACAAATTTATGGTCAAAACCAAAAAAAGAAGCTCAAAGAGCATAATAGGACTTCAAGGCCCTACATACACCTAGATTGGTCAAAAACGTCATTTTTTTAAAAATATTTTTATTTGATTGTATCATCCTTGAAGAATATTTTCTGAAAATTTCGCTTGAAAATCTCCGAAATTGACAGAGATACAGCCATTTGTAGCGGACCCGGTCAGTTTGACCTGGATGGCAGGTGTCCCGTTGCGTAGAATAGCATGGTCTCTCATACAGTTTTGGGTCCCTATTCTGCGCTCTCTCTCTCTGTCTCCCTCGCTTACTTTAGGTAAATTTTGTATTAGCTTTATACAATGTATAAACACACTCAATGGTTCATTGATGATTGCGTTACCTGCGATTAATGAGGAATACACTGTTAAAAATTTGGGCACTCATTAATGAACGGTAGTAAATGTTTCCAGGGTGGAGCCATCCCTCACATTTTCAATTCCCTCTATTTATATTTTCCTTTTGAGTATTTGTGCATTATCGATGTTTTACCTGTTAATAATGACAGTAATAATGGTAAGTTGCAGCACTTTTATTTACGCCTAAAAACTAATTTTCCTCGGTGGAGTTTCGGAAGAAGTCAGGAATAGTACGCTTTAGTGAATTTCTTCAAACATATTTTTACTCCACCGTAAAGCGCAAAAATCGAGTATTTCAATAGCTCGATAGTTTTTTCACAATAAAATGGGTGGTCATTCCAAAGCTACTAGAGCAATGCGTAAAGAAACAGGAGCGAAAATATATCTTTCGAAAAAACGAAAAATACCGCGCAACCAATATCAATCAGAACAGGAAACTGCAAGTACCAGTAGGTCCGTTCAAAAATTGAAAACAGCAGACGATGTACCACTTCTTGAAGCGGGATCCATAACTTATCGAATTTTGAACATTTTCACCGTTTTTTCATTGATATCTGAGTCTGTGAAGTGTAAGAAATGCGACAGTGAAGTGCAATTCAAGTGCGGTACGCGTGGACTAGGTTTCAAAATCAGAATTGAATGTGCACCATGTAAACCCGTTTCCATTCCTTCGTGCCCGTACATTGGAAGTGCATATGAAATCAATCGGAGATTCATCTTTGCATTTCGGTTCTTAGGAATTGGTCTGAGCGGAGTCAAAAAATTGTGTGGTATCATGGACCTACCAAATCCGGTAGCACAAAGCATTTATGATATGATAGTGTCCAACATTCACAAAGCTGCATCTGCTGTTTGTAATGTGCTCTTGAGAAAAGCTGTTAGAGAAGAAAGCCAAGAAATAAAAAATACTGGTGGCGATGACACACAGCTCACATGTTCTGGTGACGGCTCATGGTTGACACGCGGATACAAGTCATTATTTGGGGTGGTAGCGCTCATCTGGTGGCAAACAGGGAAAGTCCTCGATATACTAGTGAAGTCTGCTTATTGCAAATCGTGCGAATATTGGTCTTCGCGTCAAGGTACCGAAGAATATGAGGAATAGAAAATGGACCATGAGAGTAGTTGCTCAATGAATCACGACGCTTCTTCTGGAAAAATGGAAGGGGATGATATCATAGAAATGTTTGGAAGGTCAATCCAGCGCTACACTGTGATGTACAATAGTTATATTGGGGACGGTGACACAAAAACCTTCCAGGCAGTTACAAAATCCAAGCCGTACGGTGAAAAAATAAAGATTATCAAGAAAGAGTGCATTGGGCATGCCCAAAAACGGATGGGCACGCGACTCCGCGAACTTATCGGAGCTCATAAAAGACTAAGAGAACGGGGCAAGTTGACGGCAGGATGATTAAAAAGTTATTCCTTTATTATGGACTAGCGATCCGTAGGAATTCAGATTCAGCAGGCAGAATAAAAGAAGCAGCATGGGCAACATTCTATCATTACGCATCAATAGACCAAAATCCTCAACACGGCAAATGTCCGAAAGGATTTGATTCGTGGTGTTCGTGGCAACGAGCAAATGCGAACAATAATTTGGAGGGCTATACGCACGACTACGGATCTCTACCTGAGGACGTATTAGAAGCAATTAAACCAATTTATGAAGATCTTACAAAATAAGAACTATTGGAACGTTGCGTTGGATGGTACACTCAGAATAATAATGAAAGTTTACATAGTATGATTAGGAAAATATGCCCGAAAGAAGTAAACGGCAGTAAAACCAGGATGGAAATCGCTGCTCATGTCGCAGCTTCTGTTTTCAATGAAGGGGCTGGGTCATTACTGAAAATTAGGCAAGCGATGGAAATTATACCAGGAGTAAATAACCATGAATGGGCCGTATCGGAGAATGAAAGAAGACTTAGCTTGGCTGCGCGCGAAACTGAAAACGCAACCAAAGAAGCTAGGCAGAGGAGACAAAACCAGAAAAACTCGGATGAAAATGCTGATAATGATTATGGTGCAGGGATTCTAGACACTGTGTAAGTATTTATTCTTGAATATCGTATCATTTAATCGTCAGAAGTAGGGACCTGTCACACTATATTCGATGGAAAAACAGCCAAATTTTTTTCAACTTCCGAAAATTGAAATAAGTCATTTTCTTGCATTAACATACTTCAAACAATTATTTCACTCACTTAAACAATTATTATTTTAATTGAAGACTAGAAAATAAAAATAATGGTCAATGTAAGAGCCTTGTTGGAAGTGCACTCCCGCTGCGACCGAAGCAGTACCGAAACTTTGACTGCCGTTTTCTCGGAATGAGGTTTTTCAGGACGGTGCACACAATATTTGCAACACCAGCATACCGATTTGCCTGAAATTTTTTCTGAAGGTTGTTTACAGTGTTTACTTGCCGCTCCCGAGCTGTTTTTTAATTTTTAACCCAACATTATTCGTTATTAATGTCCAAAAAATGATGAAATTGTGATGCGAAATGGCACCAAAACATCGATAAAGCATAATTGTTCCAAAAATTGAAAAAAAAAATTGTTTGAGAAAGGAACGGCACATCCTATTAATATTATTTTAAGAATGTTTTTCATTTCTTCATTTCAGATACGACAAATAGTGATTTTTGTGTGCACGAAGGACGTTGTATGTGGAAATCCGAATTTCTTCGGCAGCCTCAAGATTGAATACATCAATGAAAAGAAAATTTTCAGTTTGTTGTAAATAAGCTCAAATATGTAAATTTTCAAATACATTCAACCCTTTTTTGATAAATGAATTATTTCTATTAGAAAACAATTATTGAAAATCACCCCGTTCTGACGCCCTCTAGGTGTATGTAGGGCCTTAAAGGCGCAGAGCGACTTATTATAGCTGAAACCCAGCGAAGAGTGTCCCCTCAGGGCAATACATCGCCCCGAGGAACATCAATTCCTTTTCTACCTCCATCCCGATCACCCGATGAAGCGCGGACAATCCGCGTTACTATCTGATTTTGAATTGGGAATTTTAAAATTGTCATAATTCCCAATTCCTGAGTCCCAGAGAACTGAGACTTGCGCCGCGCCGTCGGTGGATGTGATCCGCGTTGAACGGCGCAGAAGCCAACATAATCCGATGCTCCCTCAAAGTTGTATCATGAGTTTTTTACTGGGCGGCCTTACACCGCCGATCCATCGATGAGGTGGTGGGGGTTCACACGTAGAGACCTGAGATGCGTGCTGGTGTGCGTCGATCGTCTCTCGCGTCCTTCGTGATGTGAGTCTCCCAGACTCGGTGTGTGCGTGCTCGTCGGTGTGGTACTCATCATCTGCTGTAGCGCCGACTTGTAGCCATTCTCGATGCTCCACTCCCCTCGTCACGAAGCTCACGCATAACTCACGGTGAGCGCGATGGACAGAGTTTGAGAGGATAATAAGAGAAAGAGTAAATAAAAGAAATAAAGAAAATGATAATTGTGGCCCTGGGCGATCCGACTCCTCGCTGGGGTAAAAATACTAATTTTCCCCCCATGATCCGCGGTTAGTTCAGGCGAGGAACAGTACATGATTTTTATCATGTTACAACACATTCATGTGAAGGACTGAGGAGTGAGTTGGACTTATTTTCACTACCACCAACGCAGACAGCTATCGAATCATCATACGGTGTACACTACAAGCCAATTGCATCACTTATGGATAACTCACCCATCGAGTTCGATATACCAGGACAAGGTGATGAGTACATTGACTTAGCACACACCCGATTATTGTTACGTGTTACGATACCAATATCAGTGACAGAGAATAATCCTATACCGTCGCCTATTATTGGGCCCGTCAACAATTTATTACACTCATTATTTGACCAAGTTGATATTTCCTTCAACCAAAAAGCAGTGACTCCTCCTAATAATGCATATGCTTATCGTGCTTACATAGAAACTCTTCTGAACTATGGCTCAGATGCAAAACTCTCACACTTGAGTAGTGTGCTGTGGGTAGATGATACATCGGGCTATATAGATAACATCGGTGACGAAAATGCGGGTTTAAAGACGCGTAGGGTCTATTTGGATGACGGTAAAATAGTTGACCTCACGGGTCACTTATATTGTGATCTATTCAATCAATGTCGAGCATTGCTGAATGGTGTTAATATTCATATCCGATTAGTTCGTTCGAGAGATAATTTCTGTTTGATAGATAGCACGAACAGTGCGTTCACCATTAAAATAATAGAAGCGTCGTTGATCATTCGAAGAATGAAAGTGAGCCCTGGATTATTACTATCGCATCAAAGAACCTTATCGATTACAACAACCAAATACCCTGAGATACAAGAGTTGAAGTTGAGAGTGTCTCAATTCCATCAGGAGTCCGCGGTTATTTTTTAGATAACTTCATAACGGGACAACTGCCAAAACGTATCATTTTCGGATTTGTAACGAAACGTGCATCTGTGGGCGATAAAAGATTAAACCCTTTCAACTTCCACCATCTTGGACTAAATCATATATCCTTATATGTGGACGGACGTCAGATACCATCCCAACCTCTGTAACCGGAGTTTTATGAGAATGGTTTATATGTGGAATCATATCACACCATGTTCTCAGGTAGTGGTCTACATTTCCTGAACGATGGTAATGGTATTCATCGTGGAAATTATCCACATGGCTATTGTCTATTTGCATTCGATTTGACACCAGATTTGTCAACGAATGACAACTCCCACTTGAATTTGATACGAAGTGGTAACATGCGCATCGAGGTACGATTTGATGATTCATTAGCTTCAATGATTAACGCAACGATTTATGCTGAGTTTGACAGCGTCATCGAAATTGACTCAGCAAGGTAAGTGACCTTGGATTATGCATGAATAAACAAGAATTCGGTATCATGTCCCTCGCATGCGCAGTTATCTCACAGCATCAGCAATTTTTGTTTCCCTGAGACTAAAGATTTGCAGAAGGAATCAAATGCTCAGTTAGTTGTGGATATTGAGTGTACAAGTTTCCGAAAGAACAGTATAGCAATGGCCTCTAGTGATTCAGATTCATCAGTGATTATTCATTACCAGGGTTTCGTTGGAATTTTTGGTACATTCCTTCCAAAAGAAGTAGCTGTTACCTCCACATCCTCCAATATGATCGGTCATTCGGTGATCTGTCCTAAATACCAATATTCTGCGATTCCGCCAAATATTTAGAGGATGAACAACCAACTTACAATTACACGTCTTGGTATCGATTGGTATGAAGGAGAGGCATCTTTTAAATACGTATATGCAGTATTATGTTCCGTTACCAAAGGTGTGCGGTATGTGTATACCTACGGTCACCACCAAACGAAATTCACGAAACGAAATTCATCAATTTGAAGACGCAGATCAGATTATCACTATTTGCTTGTACATCAATGCCTGTGACATCGTGTCTCATACACAGTTCATTGAATCACAAAACGTTTACATGTGCTATGCGACGGGTACTTCAAATCAAAGCGTGGTTGAATACGAGCGAAGAAAGACCAGAAAATCTGCATAAAGATATTTCAGGTTCTAATGAACAGAGTACGGATTTTAAAAGCCCTACAGTATATACCGAGTCATTCAGTGGGTTTATATCCAGCCGGCAAGATCCCATCGGTGTGAACGAAACCGACAGCAATAAGAGCGAACACACATGATCACACCAAACCAGGAGAACATTGGGTCGCCATGTACGTCGATCGAGATGGCAGAGGATAGTGCTTCGACAGCTTCGGATTACTCCCCATCGTGCCCCAGCACGCTTTAAGACTCCGAAAAAACTGTAAACTTTTCAAGTGCAGCTTCCAACAACCCCAGCATCATGACTCAAGCATATGTGGACAATACAGTGTACAATTTCTGCATTGTATGTCTATGTTTGCTACTCCTGAGAAGTTCTATTCTTTATTTACCAATTGATTCATATCTAATGATCGCTTATTACGAGAATATTATGATGCGTTTATGAATAAAAAACGTAATTGTACCCCTGAAGGGAAATTATTTAGTGGACGCAGTTATAATTGTACTTCGTGGAACCAAACATGTAAGTAGTTCATAAGAAAACGGAATATGTAATTCATGGGGTCAATATTTTTTTTGGAGAAATAAATATATATTAATGTAAACTTTGTATTTTTATTCTTCCCTGTAGTGGTGTTACTCCTATCCCACCACTCGTTCGCATCGGAGTCGTGCTACTCTGATCGGTGGAGTGGAGGGGTCGGCATGACTGTAGGGGGGGGGGGCATCCAAGTGGCTCTTGCACTACTTCTGTCCCATCTGAGTATCCCTCAGGCTGCTGCATGTAGACGTATTCCTTCAGTTTGCCATACAAAAACGCAGTTTTGACGTCAAACTGTCTTGCATGCATTTTTTTTCTGCTGCCACCAAAGCGAGGCACATCCTAAGTGACTCTATCCTGGCTACAGTGCTGTACGTCTCGCTGAAATCCACTCCTGGCTTCTGCTGGCAATCTTTCACCACGAGTCAAGCTCTATATCTGTTGATAGATCCATCTGGGATATATTTCAACTTGTAGACCCATCTGTTCTTCAGGACGTTGGCTCCCTTGGGCCGCTTCACCAGTGACCAGGTTTGATTTTCCTTCAGAGATTCTATTTCTTCACTCATCGCTCCCTTCCATTGGGAAGCCTCATTGCTCTTTTCAGCATCCATGTATGTCAAGGGTTCCTCCTGGTGCGCCGTGAGTGCCATCACAGAGTATCAAGTTCTCCACAGAGGACGCGTCGATGAAGTCGTCATCCTCGGAAGTGTCCAGTCCTTCAACTGGCTCTCATTCCTCGACTTCATCTACTTCATCACTTGTGTTGCACGCTTCAGAGCTATCACCCACAGGCCATCCCCATCGAATTGGTTTTTCTGTAGTCGGTTTAATGAGTTTATCTTCGTTGAATATGACGTGACAGTGCACTTTTACCTTCTTTGTCTCAGGTATCCATATTCTATATCCCTTCACGTTTGCGTCATACCCTACTAAAAGTCCTTTGGTCGCCCTTGCCCCGAACTTGTTATGTCTCCTCTGTTTGGGGGTGTGGAAAAACACTTCACTCCCAAACGTTCTGAACATCTTAAGGTCAGTCTCCTTATTGTGCCATAGCTCATATAGGGTTTTTCCTTCCTCACTGCTTGTGCCAGTTTGATTGAGTATAAACAGCAGCATTCACAGCTTCTGCCCAAAGGTATTTAGAGAGATGTGTGGCTGCCAACATGGTCCTTGCTGCTTCCACCACGGTTTCATTCTCACGTTTGATCCGCCCATTGTGCTCAGGGACGTAGAGTACTAATCTTTGGTGCTTAATTCTTTTTTTATCAAGGATGACTTCGACTGCTGCATTCACGTACTCCAATCCATTATCCGTGCGGAAAGTATTCACCGATTCGCTGGTCTCCTGTTCCATTCTCTTCAAGAAGTGTAAGAGGTGCTCAGGAACTTTGCTGCCATAAATTACACAGCCCTATAATGTGAGTAGTCATCCTTGAACAGCAAGAAGTACTCAGCTCTTCCCAATGACTTGATTTCTACCTTGCCACAGACGTCTGCATGGATTATTTCCCCAACTTTACGAGTTTAATGCCTCGTGGGTGGGTGAGGTAGGCGGTGAATTTTTCCCATCAAAAAATCAATTTTTTCGACCGTTATAGTAACAATTTCTGCGACGGTTTTGGGCCATAGTCAGTCAGATGCGGGTAAAAACAATAAAAAATAATCAAAACAACTTCATTATGTTGACAAATAGAATTCGTGGTCTCAATGATACTAGCAAGCAGACATTGTGCCTATAGGTTAGGGCGCACGATATGGTGTATCTGATGTGCAATTAGAATTAGCACAACTTTATTTTTTCCTTTAGCGTTATGAATTAAGATTAAATATATGAAGCACCTGAAGAGGAGTACCTCGAGCACTTGAAACGTTGTGCAATTTGTTAACATAATGGAGTTGTTTTGATTATTTTTTATTATTTTCACCCGCATCTGACTGACTATGGCCCAAAACCGTCGCAGGTGAATTTTTCCTTCAGCACATGGTTGGCAAAATTCCTTTGCTCTCACTGTCTTTATGCCCTTTTCCTTGAGTGAACCCACAGCCTTAAATTTAATTTTTCAGGACGTCTTCACGTTCTCTAATCGCCACTGTTTCCCTATTTCTCTTAAACGAGGCACCTGTGCTCGTGGCCACATGTAGGAGACCCTTGTCAGTCGCGGCCTCCGTTGAGAACAGGTTGAATCTGATATCTGGCACATATAGAATATTTTGTATGTGCTTTGGCACCCATTCTTCCCCATCGTAAGCCAGGACATTTATGTCTCCCCTTGCAGATCTTATTATAACTTTTCCATCCCCAATCATGATCTGCTCAGGGAAGTTCAAGGGCTCCAGGTTGACAAACCATTCTTTTCGTGGGGACATGTGACTCGACGCTGCTGAATCTAGATACCAGTCCTCATTTGAACTCTCGGATGTGGGTAACATAGACAGCACATGAGTCATCAGAGCTCTTCCATGACTCTTGGAACTTTTTGCGTCCTTCTCGTAACGGTTGGAGAGATATTTCAATTTCTCACGACAGTCATATTCCCAATGACCTTGGTTATGACCATAATGGCACTGTCCTGACTTTTTCCCATGACCTGAGCTCTTTTTCTTCCCAAGTTCTTTATGATCATTGCTTTTGTAGTGCTTTGCTGCCAATGCTTGATTTTTTGCATCTTTTGACGTGGTGATGAGGCCACTGAGATTGCTCTGATCCTCTTGATGTTTCAATCTGGCTTCTTCTGCACTCAACCTCGCTTTCAGGTTATTCAGCGTTCGCTCAGCCAGTGCAGTGAACTCCCAGACTGAACAGAAATGGTTAAGGGTAGGTGGCAGTGTCAACAGAATTTTTGTCATAATCATACTATCTGAAACTGTCTCAACCAGAGCCTTGAGTTTGTGAGCGACGCTCTGCACTTTGGAGACGTGTTCTGCGATGTCGTCCTTGGGGTCCTCGGCCAGCAGGAACCACTCCTGCTGGAGCGTGTGAATCGCAGCCTCTATTTTGCTTGCGAAGAGTCAATTCAATGTGTCCCACATCTCTTTGGCGGACGGGCAAGTCATCACATGATGCATCGTCGTCTCGTTCAGGTAATTCACTATGAGGCGTTATGCGTTTCCTTCTATTTTCTCCCACTGTTTCAATTTCGCGGCGAAAGCAGCTACTTGTGTTGGAGTAGCATCAGTCGCAACCTCAGGTTTTGGATTCTCTCCGTGGACAATTCGATACCCCTCAATAGCCATGAGTTGGATTCTCATCTGGAATTTCCGTTCTGCCCAATTTTCAGCTCTTTTTAATTTGATGTACCTCTGTTCTTCACGCTCTTCTTCCTTTTTTGTATTTTTGCTCTGTTGCACGTGGGCGGCTAACCACAAATGTGGTCTGAACGTATTCACTTGTTCAACTGAATTTTTTTGAAGAAATTCCAAAAACTTTTTCTTGATAAAAATTACTAGATATCGCCCCTGGGCCCATAACCTGTTGATTTATGGCAGGGAACCTAGGATTATTAAATACCTCGAGGATTAACTTTAGTCGTACATTGTTACATTTCAATGAGTTGTGATGTGTTATTTTCCGTCACAAATAGCATTGTTTGTTATTCGACCGTTTCGCGTGTGGGTTTCGAATTTAAAAATCACCAGACGGGAAGTCACCAACCGACAGCGAGAGTCACGAGAGAGGTTCAGTATCTTTTGTTAATTCTTTTGTTTTGTATCGTCTTCTGGATTGTTTGGATCGAATCTGGCGCCGACATCGTGGGACTGAGGTGGCAATGTCTCCGGGAATCGTCGAGGGACTTCGGGACACTTCGAGTTCGTGATGAAAGCCTCATGGGTCTTCGGATTGCCAGAGGTCGTCAGCCCTCGGGCAACTCTAGGGGAAACGTGATGTAGGAGCCCGGCTGGTTCAATGTGGAAGGGGAAGTGAAGTATTTCACCGAGATCAGAAGGAGGTTGAGTTAAATGGGCCTTTGGTGACAAAATGGTCAGGAGACTGATTGGAAAGGAGGTCAGAGGACATTTAGAGTTAATTGATACTCTGGGATAAATGGTTCTAATTAAATAACGTCTAGAGAAGTCACTGCGCATGCGCCGACGGACTTGGTTCGGCCATGTGAGCGACAGAGACTAGTTGTCCAGAAACTGATTGGAGGAGTGAACGGAACGAGCAGCCAATGAGCGTCGTTACCGCGTTTTCACAGTCCAGCGTGGTGTCGCTGGGAAAACGAACCTCACTTCCCGTTTGGTGCTTCCAACACACGTTGTGTTTAAGCTATTTGTAGAGTTAATTGCGTTAGTTTTGGAGTTTTGGGGAGCCTGAAGGCGATCTAGAAGGAGAATAAGACCTGTGGAGGAAGCCTTGAGTGGATTCGTCTGGAGGAAGGTCCCGAGGACTCGGAATTGAGGAGTTTTTGAGACGTTTTCCGGAGGCATCGAGGTGGACTGCTGGGTGAGCGTGATGGCTACGACTCCGTATGACGCATCTGTGTAAATTTGTCGTGAGTAGGACTCTGGCCAATTTTAGAATTTTGAATAGATGTTCCGTGCATCTTAGTCCCATAGGACTTCTAGAGTTTCGAGATAATTGCCGGATAGAGTCCTAGTCACTCTGATCAGTACTTAATTAGTGGGTCTTTTCGTCTCTCTCTCGTGCGTAATTGGAATCATTGTGTTTGATCATTCGATTTCGGTTGTCTCGCGACATTGATTCATTTCGTAGAGTCTCGGGCTCTCGGGTTTCATGTTGCGAGTAACTATTATTTTATGAATATTTTGGTTGTTAAAAATGAGTTAGTGTTGCGTCTAAATTAATCGGTATTAGATGAACGCTCTCTCTGTCGGTGAATATTCAGTAAAGGACATTGAACGTACGTCTTTTGTGTCTCGTGACCTTGCTTCGTTTCGCTGGCCCATTGTCTCGAGTTTTCGTATTTGTGTCGGACTGCCAGCGTTACTTGTCACGTAGATGAATTCTTGGGTTTCGATCGTTCAGTGTTGTTCAATCTACATGATTATTGTGGACGATATTTTGAGTCTGTTTTTTTTTTTGTTTCGTTTACCGGAGAGGTTTCACTTGCCTAATTAACAGTTTCATTGACGGTTTTTTTTTATTATTTCATCATCGTTGGAATTGGGGTTCGGGTTTTATTGTCGAATGACGTTGGGGTTTTCTATTTGTTGACTCTCTCGTCATTCTTATCGATTCAATTCGGAGTTCAGGTTTCGTGACCGTGGATTTACTGTGGCGTGAGTTTTGTTCAACGGTATTTCGAGTTTCGAATTTTATTTTGGGACTGTGTTTTCGTGATTTTGACTTTTCAGTTTTGAGAATTTGTTTTTTTTTTGTGCCGAGGTATTGGACAACAGTATTATTGGTTGTGATATCTCGAATTCGAGAATTTATTTGTGATATTCGCGCTTTTACGAGATAAAGGGTGCGACCTGCGTTGCGAGAGAGAGAGACTTATTTTGTGTAATTTAAGGATATGTATGATTGGTCTGACTTTTATGTTTGATCATTCATGTAACTTGGATCGATTGATATATCACCATGGAAGTCAACATTAGTGATTTTGTTTTGAGTTCACGCGAATATTCACGTTTGGGTCCGGCATTTTCGTTGATTATGGCTTCAGGGGGTACGGATACTTCTAAGAATGCTCAGGGGAATTCTTCTGGCGCTGCTGGTTGGGAAGCCGATCAGTGGATTCGGGATTTAACTTTGACGAGATTGCGTGAGGTCCTGAGGGCATTTGATGCTAATACGGAGGGTGAGGAGGAGGTTGTTCGGGATCGGTTGATTCGAGCTATTCGGTTGAAATCTTTTCCTAATACCACGTGGACCGAGATCGATCGTCGTCAAGATCGTCCGTTAGTTAGGCCTGGGGATGATCAGAGGAGACCCGCTCCTTTGATACCGCCTAGATCTGGAGCTGCTAATCAGGATCGTGCGGGAATGACTTTGAATGCTACAAATCCGTTTTTGAATGATTTGAATCAGGAAAATGTGCCGTATGTGTCGAGTTCTCCTAGAGATCGGGATGATGCGTTCTTCGCTAATGAGAGAGTTGAAGAGGCTAGGATGGGTCACGTGAATCAGAGGGTAATCATGTCCGTAATGGTCCAGTTCAGAACGGAGGTTCAGCGGGACTTTACTGTTGGAGGATGGTTAATGGAATTTAGACTTTGGTTCAAGTTGACGATGGTAGCTTCGCGTACTCGAATGGCGGATCGGATCGTGAGTTTAACCGTGGATTGGATAGAATTCGGGATGAAAATGCACGTCTTAATTTGGGTGCTTTTGATCGAGTCCAATCGTGGAAGTTAACTTTCTCGGGTTCGACTGCAGAGAACGTTGATACGTTCTTGAGAAAAGTCAATGTCTGCAAGGACGCTTGTAACATGAAGAACGAAGAATTGTTTCGTGTTATTCCGGTCTTGTTAAAGGGTATAGCCTACAATTGGTGGGAGGAACGGAAAACTCGATTTCAGGATTTTGAGGGATTTAAGTTAGCGTTCATTCGTAGGTTCTCGAATCCAGAAGTGAACAAGTGTCGTCTCGTTCACGATATTGTGTTGCGAACACAAGGTGATCTGGAGTCTGGATCTGATTTTATCGATAACGTCCGTCTGATGTGGACTCATTCGCGTGATACGCATTTCTCTGAGGAGGCTAGGTTGGATCTCGCGTTTATGAATCTTAGACGTGAGTATCATCACATGATCTCCAGGAGAGATTTTCAGACTTTCGACAAACTTGAAGAATTAGTTCAGGACTTTGATGAGAGACGAAATCTTCCTAAACTCGCTGCTCCACCTCCTGTTCAGGATACGATCTATCCATTGTGTGCTTATGCACCTGATCGTTATAAGGGGGCAGTTAAGAACAAGACTTCAGGGAATACTGAAGTTTGTGCTGTCGATCTCACATTGCCGAAAGTTGTGGGTTTTGTTAGGGGTAGGGCGGATGCGAAGTCCGTTAAGAAGAAGAATAAATCTTCTGCTGGTGCGACTAAAGTCTCAGCCGTACCTGTTAGCTCTGAAATCCCAGTCAGCTCCGTATTGGGAGGGGTTGCGTCTAAGCCTCCTAATCTGGATGTTATTTGTTTTAANTCTGTTAGTTCTGAAATTCCAGTTAGCTCCGTATTGGGAGGGGTTGCGTCTAAGCCTTCTAACCTGAATGCTATTTGTTTTAACTGTCGAAAACCAGGACATCGTCGTATCGTTTGTCCAGAGCCATTGACGGGAGTGTTTTGTTTTGGTTGCGGGGCAAGAGATGTTCGTAAGCCACAATACTCCGTGTGTCAGGCTAAGATACGTAGGACGGGAAACTCGAAAGCAGGGCAGTAGATTCTAACCCTCTGCTGTCCGGTGATGAATTACGGGTTAATTCAGTGGACGTTTCGCCGGTTTGTCAGAACAGTGGGGAGAGTAGGAAAACAGGAGATCAATTATCATCAGATGGTCGAGGTTCCGCGGGTACCGCGCCGATGAATGAAACTCCGGGGAGTCAAAGCGAGGGTGTTGGGTTTGGCCAATCTGATACCGTCGGGGAGATTTGCCAAGTGAGTATCGAGTCTAATCAACGTCTTTATTTACCGGTCACGATCGGGTCGGTGGGTTTGAACGTTTTGTTGGACTCTGGCGCATCAAGCTCTTGTATCCGTAGTGTTCCGCGAGATTGGGTGGATAAGTTAGGTTCGGAAATCTCTTGGTCTCACAACTCATCGGTAGTTGTTGCGAATGGGGCTAGGGAGACGATTTTTGGAACAGTTGTGATTCCGGTTACGTTGAAAGGAGTTACG
>NW_021681469.1:80465-82432 GCF_001412515.2 Diachasma alloeum
TTCCTCTTCATTGTCTTCTCCTTCTTCTTCTATATGTTCACCTTCTTCTTCTTCTCCTCCAATTACCTGACGCTCATTGGGTGATTCATCCATATCCATTACCTGCTGCCGCTGAGCTCGCTCCGCATCCTCTTCCCTAAGCCGCGCCATATGTTTGGTGGCACGCTCCTCAAAATCCTCATTGAGCAAGAACTCCCACATCAAACCTGTTGAAGAGCGATAGGTAGTCCACACTGTTCCTGGAGGGTCCAACATCAAATGAGCAGCGTTAATGGGAAAATGTTGGAGAATGGACTCATTTTCCACGTGGAGAGTCATAGTCTTTACCAACTCCTCAGTGAGATACTCAGCTGTATAACACCTGAGCCACTCCCGTGGGCAAAAAACATTATCCGTGATGGCGACATATTCACTTGTTGGATTCATTTTTCACAAACAAACACGAGCACACTTTAACAGAGTAAACACAGATAAAATATGTTTTGCTGTTCTCTAAAGACGTTGAAGGACTGTGAATAAAGGGTGACTGACAGACTGTATTTATAGAAAAGTGTAAGCTACCCCCACCATCAAAATTTTTTTGGGATTTTACACTAGGTGAATAGAAAAATGCGTAAGACAGAGCACTTACCTGAAGAAGAGAAAAAATAAAGGTGAAGCTCAAGCAATAGCAGACCCAAAACTCTTCTTATAAGCCAGAACGAGTGCTTAATTACTTTATTGGAGTAGATAAACTATCAGACCTCTCACTACCAGCCCACCCTCGAAGAAAGAGGTAAACTTCTAAAATGCCTATCCTTCTGATCATTAGGGGTTTATTGCGAATGGCATCGACTGGAGATAGTAGACCGTTTTGGGGCAACCCCCTCTAGACTATGAAAAAAAAAAAAAAAATCCCGTAAAACACCAATATCTCAGTTATAAAATTTGAAAAATCCATGAGTTGTGAAATTAGGGGTATATAGAGAACTTCAAAGCCACTATCTGCATCCAAAATCTGTACACCGCCTCAACTTTCGAATCATAAAAGTTAAAAGGTTCATTAGTTGAAAGGGTTATCGATTGGGAAATTGTCGGAGAGGTATGCTTAATCCCTCTGGGAAAAAATCTGCACTCTTCTCTGTTATCTGATTAGCAGATTTAAAAGCTATCTGACTTGGAGGGGCTATTCGGCGAGAATAAAAAATGTAGCAAGCTGTAGGACCACTCTCACAAATCATGACAATTTAGCTAGATAAGGGTTAAGAGGGTAAGAATGGGTCTTAGAAAAAAAGTGAAAGTATTTTAGACTCAATTTCCTCTCGAGATAAGTGATCTTGAGAACACCTTTTCACAAAAAAATTCTCGTCATCCGCGAAAACTGTTTTCCTAGATGATTTATCACCCTTATGTCCAAGGATTTTAGCTAGATAAGGGTGAAGAGAACAAGAATAAGAAAAAGTGAAAGTTTTCCAGACTCAATTTTCTCTCGAGAACGAAAACCTATTCACAAAAAATTATCTTCGAAAATTTCCGTCTCTATCGTTTTTTCCTCATATGATTTACCCCCATGATTTACCCCCCTCCCCCCAACTATTGTTTCGACTATAAAACCGAGGTTTTTCCACGGTTTTTCATCAGTTCTGACGTAAGACCAACGAGTAACGTCTCAGTTTTGTCACGATGAATTCTCTTGTGTGCAAGCAGTGGCTCAAGCGTTTGGAGGAAGAGTATGAGCTCTTGAAGATAGAGCGAAGACCAGCGGAAATTCAACGAAGTCTCCATAACATCCGGGGTAAGACGCGAGAGGTCAAACAACTTTTGGATGGGGGTGTCTCTCAGGGTCAAAAATTGCGATTGACATATATGTTATCACGATTGAAAACATTCGAAGTTTCCTTTAAAGACTTGGAAACCGTTAGGAGGGGGTTGAGAGAGAATTTAACCGATAGAGTGCGATGGGAGGATATTCAAAGTGCATTTGAAGG
>NW_021681469.1:82610-83816 GCF_001412515.2 Diachasma alloeum
TCTTATGAAAAACACAGGATGGATTGCATATCCCTGAACAAGTGTCGCATGATATTTCCCACAAATAATGATAAATATTTGAAGTTTAAAAATTTTAAGCATCAGCTTCGAGTTCCTTTCGTTGTATATGCCGATACAGAGTGTTTGTTGGAAAAAGTACCTCATGAAAATAATGACAATACTAAAATCTATCAAAAACATGTACCATATAGCGTAGCGTATTATGTAAAGTGCAACTATCATAACTCAAAGTCTGAACTGTGTGTTTATCGGGAGCGGGATTGTATCGAGTGGTTTATTGAACAATTGCGTGATTTAGCTGTAAAAGTGGATGCCGAACTGCAACGCAATGAGCCCATATATTTGACGGNACCAAGGTGGATGAATTCCAAGAAAAGGATTCAGGATGGTCACTCCGAGAAGTTATCAATATGGATGTAAATATTAATAAATAAAATCCTTTGCGTGGAGGTTCAAGTTTTGTTGAAGTACCCCGCTGGATTCAACTGAAAAAGGNTTTGTGGAGACATTTTCACAGAGAAAGCAGTGAAGCACCGTAATCACTGTCATTTCACGGGAAAATATCGAGGCGCTGCTCATCCAGGTTGTAATTTAAACTACAAGGAGTCATGTACAATTCCCGTAGTTTTCCACAACTTATCTGGTTACGATTCCCACTTTTTTACTAAGGCTTTAGCCAAACAATTTGAAGGTGTCGTGAAATTACTCCCCATCAACAAGGAAAAATATATTTCTTTCACGAAATCAGTGCAAACGACAAAAGTTCACCTGAGATTCATTGACTCACTTCGATTCATGGCAAGCAGTATAGATAAACTATCATCATATTTATCTGATGATAAAAAAATCATTACTGCTANGAGTCATCATCCAAATGAACCGCAGCCGAGTTACATTTAATAAACCGATTTACGTAGGTTTCAGTATTTTAGATATTTCGAAAACTTATAATTATGACTTTCATTATAATTACATCAAAAGTACTTTCAATGAAAATGTAAAATTATTGTATACAGATACTGACAGTCTCATCTACCATTTTTATGCTATTAATATTTATGTTTCTATAAGGAATGATATACATAAATTTGATACGTTAGATTATCCTGAAAATAATGTATATAGCATCCCTCTTATAAATAAGAAAAAATTAGGGCTTATGAAAGATGAAAATAATGGTAGGAT
>NW_021681470.1:0-21248 GCF_001412515.2 Diachasma alloeum
TTCATTTTTCCTCTCCCAATTAAGATGGAGAGATGAAACCAGCGGCATTTGATTGACGATTAAATACTGAATCGACTGACACTAGTTCCATCCCTTCATCCTCCATGGGGGAGTGGAAAACTCGCGGTGAATGTCACGACTGCGCAGAAGAAAACGATACAGTTTTCAAGCGCTGAGAGGCTCCGCAATATTTGCACCCAATTAAAAATGAATTTCTCTTCTCCTAATGAAGATGGAGAGATGGAACGAATGCCAATCGATTAAGAATGGAATTCTCGATGAATGGATACTGGTTTCATTTCTTAATCTCAATTAGGAGCGGAGGAATCAATNCGGCATTCGTATGAAGGAAAAAAATTCGTGTCTGCAGTTTCACCAAAATTAATTTTTCTTCGGATTTTCATTCTTTTTCTCCAAAAATAATATATACACATCTTTAGCGTTCCGCGGCCATTGAATTTTTGAAATAACGGCATCATCAATGTATATCCAATCATTTTTGTTATCTCTTAATAAGCAAGCATGGAGATCGCAATGAGTAGTACAATGCAGTATAGCACTATTAACATAATAAGAGGGGGAGATTGCACGGGAAGCTAATAATGCTGCCAACAGAGATTATAGGAGAGATTGCCAGCGCTTATGGAGAAGCCGCAAAATTTCGTAGCGGTGGCGCATGAACTAATTTTGCGGCCGTGCCTGTGAATAAGGCAAGGCACGAGTCCGAGAGTGTCGATAATGGCGTAAAGTGAGCAGAAGTAGAGTGGGGATAGAAATCACGTCAGGGGAGGAATCGGTGGGCTGGGAATGCTATGAGATGAAAGTTACTATGGCGTTCAAGGAAACGATATAGTTTTCAAGCGCCTAGTGACCCCGCAATATTTGCGCTCAATTGAAAATTCATTTTTCCTCTCCCAATTAAGATGGAGAGATGAAACCAGCGGCATTTGATTGACGATTAAATACTGAATCGACTGACACTAGTTCCATCCCTTCATCCTCCATGGGGGAGTGGAAAACTCGCGGTGAATGTCACGACTGCGCAGAAGAAAACGATACAGTTTTCAAGCGCTGAGAGGCTCCGCAATATTTGCACCCAATTAAAAATGAATTTCTCTTCTCCTAATGAAGATGGAGAGATGGAACGAATGCCAATCGATTAAGAATGGAATTCTCGATGAATGGATACTGGTTTCATTTCTTAATCTCAATTAGGAGCGGAGGAATCAATTTTCAAAAGTGCGGAATCACCGGTTGTAAGTTGTGGTTTTACATCAGATGAGAATTTTCTTCATTCTCCAAATTGAAATGATTATTGGCAGGTATGCACTCTAATGCGACTTGATCGAATTCATTATGAATTTGAAAATTCATATCTTTGAACTCTTCGTGACTTTGGATAATTTTTCTTTTTTGTTTTCATCATTTTCTACATTTTTGTTAGCATTTTCATCATTTTCATCAATTTCATCATTTTCGGATTCTTCACATTCATTGTCTGAAATGATTTCTTTATGTCCACGTAAATTGCATATGATTTGTAACTTTGACTCAGCTTTTAATGCCTGTTCAACGGCCTCCTCGAAATTTTCAGGAGGAGGACCCTTCATTTCCAGACGGATTTCTCGAAGTAAGCCATCTGAGAAAACCCGAAACATTTTCCTTTTAATTACGTTATCATAGCCTGGAAGTCCACCATCTTCCTCTGCTTTATTTATTTCAATAAATAATCGACCAACTTTCCTAACGCGGATAGAACTTATTCAAGAGAATAAGAGATAATTTTCTCATGTTCTTCCTGATATGAATTGGCGAGATCTCCTTCGAGTCCGTCAATAGATTTACTCGGGCCATAATTTTTTTTCAAATACGTGAAAAATTGTTGACAATTTGCAAATTTCTGACCGTAAAGTAATTCTCGTGCCTCACCCTTCAATTTGATTCGGAAACACTTTACTAATGTTGACTCAAAATTCAAGGGAAGACTGTCGCGTGCATCTTCACATTCTTCAATAAAATCAAAAATACTCATATTTTCCTCATCAAATTCCGAAACTAAATGTAAAGCATCTTTCATAGAAATAATTGGTTCATTTATTCTTGCCATATTTTTTTTTTTAGAAAAATTTAAGATTTCAATTAATTTATTGTTAATTTTTGGATTTTCACGATATCCTGAAACAAAATTGATTTTTTTCCTTTTATCCAATAACGAAATTAATTATTTCTTTTCCCAAAAATATTTTACTCAAATCATTCAACTTTTTCATAAATATATAATTTTTTTAATTAGAAGATGAATTTGTTCCCAATCTACCTGGAGGCTTTTATTGAATCATACTTGATTAATTTATATAAACAAAATTCAATGATTTAATGAATACTTTGTGGACGTGAATTGTTCCTTTTGTTTTTCTTCTGAAAAATTATGAATTATCTTATATAAAATTTCGACTCAAAATTATTCAAAAATAATAATCATAACATCAATGATGAATGGAAAATTATTTTTCTTTACTTTGAAAATTGAAATTCTACTTTGTTGGAAAGTCCTCACTTGAATGGATTGAAAATACAAAATAATTAATGCGCAGAATTTATTCGAACTTTATTTCAAAAATTAGAATTCAACTAGTTTTAATACTCAATCGAAGAGAAAAAAAAACATTCAATTCGATAATTTTCAAATGTGAAAAGTTTTTCAAATAAAAAAAAATCAATTCGTAAAACTGATTCGAATAATAAGAAAAAATAATAATTTATTCTCATTCTCTTTTCGAAAATGTGTCAGAAATTGAAATTATTTTGTCGAAAAAAAATTCGAGGTAATTAATCTTTTTGAAATTAGGATTCAATTCAAAATTTTCATGTAGGAGGGGTGGAGGGGAAAAGTACAGTGTATACCGCGAGTACAAGTTCGGAGGAGCATTAGGTATCGCAGGGAAGAGGGAGGGAACGCGAGTAGTATGGTTAGCGCGAGCTCCGTGGCGGATTAGGTATCGCGGAGAAGAGGGAGAGAACGCAGTATTGCGATAAGTGAGGTCTGATAAGTGAGGCGCGATTCCAAGAGGGGGTTTTAGGGGGAGGTGTAACATCGGTTGCCAGGCGGATTGACTTAACCGATTGTTTTTGTTATTATGTTCATTCTTTGTTCATTATCAATTTTGAATTTATTTCATATTACTGAGACGCAAATTTCCTTGAGCGAATGGAACTTTCCTTCTTCAAATAATTGAATAATTTTTAGTCAGAAGTTTTCTGAATTTTTGTCATTAAAATTTCAAAAATCTTATTTTAAAACTTTCCGTTGATTCGATTTTTTTTTATTTTTCTATTTCTTTTTCAACTAAGAGAAAACTCTGAACTCTGTTGCTATAACTCCAAAAATTTCAAGTATCCAAACAAAAATATGACCGAGAGCTGACTTTCAATTTTTCTTCTTGATTTGAAACATTTCAAAACAACTTGTAGAATTCGCACCAAATGTAACGTTTTCCACAAAACCTAATTTTATGTATATATCTTTATTGATTCCCCTTAGGGATATAAGGGCTTCCGCTTCCAATTCTTATTTCTATGCTTTATTCCTATCATACTCTTATTCTATCCTATTCTACCTTAATTTAAATATCCTAATTTTATTATTTACCTATTTACATTTCCTAAATTATGTGTGAGAGTTAGCGATTGAGAGGGACCTTTGCTTCCGGTCTCTATCAGTTTCAATCAAACATGCTGCTTCTACTTCCCTCCCTTCCCACGATTGAACGAACCTGCCCCCTCACCCTTTCAACCCTCCCTCAAAACCCCATCTTCTATTTCTTCCTTGCCGTCCCTCCCAAATTTCTCCCATTCCACCATCCACCCTTCTCCTGTCCCCTATTCATCCAGTATTTCTGATACCCTTTCCCAGATGTCCCTCCCATCACTGACCTCCTCCCCGCATTCCTCCAGCACATGTCACCATGTTTTCCTCTGACCGCCATAACTTCTACACCTACTCCGCTCCTCCCTCTCGCATTTATTTTCCCCTCTTAAACCATCACCCATCCAAAATCTTGCTACCCTATTCTACCTCTCCTCTCCCTAACTGTTCTCTAAGTATCTTGGGATGCCCTCTGTGGCTACCCCCCTATACCAAGAATTCACTTTTCATCTTTTCCCATCTCTTCCTTACTTGCCTCCGCCTCTCTTTTTCCACCACATGTTCAAAACTTTCCCTCTCCTCTCTCCCACCCGCTTTTTTCTCCCCTTTTTCAATCATTCCTCTTTCCTCTCTAAACCTTCTTCTCCCCTCCTCCCATCGCGAAACCTGTCTCTTTCCCTCCCTATCCTCTATTTCCTTCAAACACTGCCTTGCCAGTTCACTGCCTTCTCCCCTTCTCAACTTTTCCTCAAACTTCCATGTTCTTTTCGCTGTCCTGGTCCAAAGTTTATCCCTTTTCAACTCCTCCCTAATTAGATATCCAGGCGTGGATCTCCTCAACCCAAATACCCATTTTAGGTATCTTTCCTGCATTCTCTCCACTCCCTCCCATTCCTCCCATCCCCATACCCCGTTACCGACCACACTAAAGTGTTAAAAAGCCAAATCCTTCTTTTCCAGTCCTTCCTAAACCTCCTTCTCCCCATACCGGGCCCATTACCTTTTCTGCTTTTACCATTCTTTCCTTTACTTGCCTTGCTTGTCCCCCTGTACTTCTAAACCAATATCCCAAGTAGCCAAATCCCTTCACTTCCTCCACCTCCTTCCCCCCCCCCCAGTTTCCATGTGTCCTTTTCCTTCTGTCGCTCTCTTCCTAAACACCATCATTTTCGACTTGTGCACGTTTATCATTAGATCTTTTAGCCTGATATACTCTTCCAACTGTCCCATCATTATCTTCATTCCCGTTTCCTCCTCCGCGACTATCACCATGTCGTCCGCATATGCCAGTGAAAATACCTTTGTCCTACCCAGTCCCAGTCCTCCCTTCGATTTCTCCCTCATGAATTCCTCCAAATCTGCCAGTAAAATATTGAACAGAATCGGGCTAAGCGGACAACCCTGCCTTACTCCTCTTGCCGTCCAGAATTTTTTTGACACCTCCCCTACCCTGACCTTACTCGCCGTTTCCTCGTATATCTCCTTGACTCTCTCTATTAGACCCTTTGACACCCTTCTCTCCTCCATCTTTTCCCACAAAACCCTTCTATTCACTGAATCAAAGGCTGCTCTCAGATCCACGAAAAAAACCATCATTTTACCCCCTTCCTTTGCCAGTTGTTTATTTACTAAATAATTCAGTACATAGATGTTGTCGATCGTGTCCATACCTTATCTGAACTCTGTCTGATTGTCCGGCACCATTTGTTTCCCCTCGACTTTCTTCTCCCATCTCCTTGTCAGAAATGCTGCGTACACCTTATATAAGGTGTGCATCAGCGTGACCCCTCTGTAGTCCTCTACCCTTCTTCCTACTCCCTTTTTTACTATTGGCGCTAGCAACGCTTCTTTCCATTCTTCCGGCCATCCTTCCCCTCCATACCCTATCACATAACCTGCACGCCACCCGCCTGATTGCCTCTCCTCCTTCTTTCCATATCTCATTCACAATTTCATCTTCCCCCGCGGCCTTACCACTCTTCAATTTCTTTATCGCCTCCTCTACTTCCTCCCTAGCTAGTCCCCCTTCCTCGTACCCCACTGTCATCCTTCTCCCCTATCCTCTCACTTTCCCCTCTACTCCTCCCAGTAATCTCATAAAATAATCCTTCCATTCCTTTAGCTCTGTCTTCGTTAATTCCCTTTCATACTCTTCTCTTCCTATTTATCATTTCCCATACTCTGTCTTCTACAATGGCCTTTTCCACCTCTCTTTCAAAATTTCTCAGCTCTTCGGCCCTCTTTTCTTCATACTTATCCCTATCACCCATACTCTATACTATTATCCCTATCACCCACACCTTTTTCCTCACCCTCCTCAGTGCTTTTCTTACTTCCTTCATCTCCATACATTCATCATTCCACCAATCCCCCCAACCTTTTATTTTTCTTCGCGATTCCCCTTCTATTTCCTGCTTAATACTTTTAACCTTCGCTCTGATCACTGCGAGCATATCATCCACGCTCCCCTCCACCCCCCAAGCTCCAGTCGCCACCAGCAACCTCCTTGTGAGTTCTTCTCTCTTCTCTCTTTCCCAATTCTTTATCTTTATCATCTTCTTGCCCCTCTTTCTCCTCTCCTTCCTAATACTCTCCTCCTCTCCGCCCTTCATTGTCACTACAAGTGGGAAATGATCCGAATCACAGTTCTCCCCAATTTCAAACCTATCTACAGTTTTTCTTCCCCTTTCCCTAGACATTACATAATCTATAACCGACCTAACCCCTGCTCTCTCAAAAGTAAACTCTCCTATTACGTACCCCTTAGAGTTGCTGATCAGTGCTTTCCCTCCTCTGCATGCTTCTCTCCCATCCATCGAGTCCCTTGTTCCTCCCCCGCCCTTCCTCATCTCTCCACCAATTCCCCCCACGTATCCCGTCCACATATTGAAATCACCGCCAATCATTACCGGTTCCTCCGCTTGCTCTTCCATCACGTCTTTCAGTAGATCCAACTTGACCTTTTCATCATCATTCACATATACTCCAATGGTCCTCCAGCTCTCTGCTGCTAGCTTCATCCTTCCCTCAATCCATCCCTCCACGCCCTGCTCAATTGTCTCAATTCCCCCACAATCTTCTTCACATAGTTCTTTCCTTATCCCCATTAACATACCTCCTATCCATCTCCCCCTTTTCTTATCCCTTTTTCCTACTTGCACTTTCCATCTAAACTCCCCTGGCGTCCTCTTCTTCACACCCTCCCATCCCTTCCTGTCTAACCACGTCTCTAACAAAACTACTGCATCCCAATCCTTTAACTTCCTCCAAAAATCCGGATACTTCCGCTTCACCCGTGCTACATTCCAGAATGCCACCTTTTTACTTCCTCCTCCCTCCGTCCTTCTTTCTTCCTTGTGCTTCCACTTTCTGCTTCCTACTCTTTCTAACCTAAGTTTGATTCCCCCCCTTGAGCCTGATCCACCTCCATCTCTGACTGTCTTTCCTCCTTAATCTTCTTCCTCTTTCGCTCCTCTATCTTCTCTATCCTTTTCTTCCTCGTCCTGTCTTCGTTCCATTCTTCCCTCTTTTCGTTTCTCAGTTTCATCCTTCTTTCATCACAGTTCCATAATTTCCCATCTAACCATATTCTTCCCCTCCCTACTTCCACCTCCGCACCACAACCAGTTTCAATATCCGCTATCTTTTCTAGCTCCCATTGTATGTTTCTTGCCTTAAATGTCAAGTCGATCTCCAGTCTCTCCTTCCTCCCTTTCAAGTTTTTTCTCTTCTCGAAAACCTTCTTCCTTTCTCCCTCGTCCCTCAAACCTACTACTACTGACCCCCTCCCTCTCTATCCTTTCCCCAATTTTTCTCACCCACTTGACTTCCACTTCTACTTCTAATATCTCTCTCAGTAACTTCTTCACCTTTTCTCTCTCCTCCCCTTTACCTAGTTTCATCCTCCTAATCACTATATTACTTTTCTTCTTCTCTCTCTCCGACCTTTCCTCCCTCCACTCCAGTTCTCTAAGCACTACCTCTATATCCTCCCCTAACGCTTTTCCATTCTCTCTTCCCTATTTTCCTTTCCCCTCACTAATTCCTCCACTCTTTCCTCAATCCTGTCCTGCTTCCCTGCCTTTTCCTCCAGCTTCTCCAGTCTACTTCCAAATTCACCCTTATCTTCCTTCCTATCCCTCTCTGCCTTATCTAATTTTTCCCCAATTTCATCGAACTTTTCCCAAATTTGATTTCTTGCTTCTTCCCATCTCCCCTGCCAGTCATCCCAGCTTTCCTTGATCTTTTGTATCCCTTCCCTCGCTTCCCTCCTCTCCGTTTTCACATCCTTGAGTGCCGCCAATGTCACCTCTCTAAAACTCTCTAGCATTGTCTCAAATCTACCTAGCTTATCCTCTCCCACTACTTGTTCCGCTACTCCAACCTGCTTCACCGGCTTTTTGTTTTTTTTCCTTTTGCCCTCCTCTTCCTCCTGCTCTCCTTCTTCTTCTTCTGCTTGAATTGTCGCCCTTTTCCCAAAATCTCAAAATCTCAAAATACTCCCTCCTTCTCTCCAATTCACTATCCCATTCCGCCTCTCTCTCCAGATTCCTCGCAGCGAGCATATCCTGCACTGTCTCTACCCTTTTCCCCATCTTGTCCCTCTCTATCTTCTCCATCAATAATCTCTGTGCATTGGTGATCCTCCCTCTTTTTTTCCTACCCTTCACCACCTCCGTGTTCGACGTGTCCCATTCCCCCATTGACGGTAGCGACTCATAGAACGTTTCATTCATGTTCCCATCCTTTGGTACTTCCTCTTCCTTTTTCTTCGTTCCTCCTGTTTCCCCCCGCTTCTCACCACCGTGCCTTCCCAGTAACTAATCATCCTCCCTATTATATCGGTCTAATCCTTCTTTACCTACACACCTATCCGTTTCCGTTCTTCCCGCTCTCCTATCTCCGGCGCCACCTTTACCTTTCTTCGTGCCACTTTCCTCCCTGGCCCCTCTCTGCCCCCTTCTCTATCCCCCCTCGCTCGTCCACCAACCCATCAAAACTAACCCTTTTTCCCCCTTTTCCACCCGATTACGCTAATTATGCTAAACTCACCTGGTCTCGCACCTGTACTCTGTTTCTTAACCTTCAGAACCCACCAAACTCCGTCTTTTATCCCACACTCACACCTAACCTCCAACCCTCTCCCCTGCACTTCCTCTCAACACCTCTCTCCTACCGCCCAACCTACTCCTTGACCCTTTCCACCCCTAACTTACCCTATCCCTTCCCACCCTTTCACACCCACTTGTTCTCCTAATAGACTAAAAATCTTGAAAAAATTCACAAAAAATGCGTCGCGCACACGAGTTTCACAACCTTCTCCTCACAGACCGGAAATGGAAGTCCGAGTTTTATTGCTTTTCAATAAAGTAAATCGAAAATTCCAATTTTTCGCATTTTTTTTATTTTTATTTCAAATTTAATTTTTGTGAAAATCATTCCTTTTCGAATTTTGAAAAGTTGGATTTCCTAAATAAAAATTATTCTTCAAGTTGTTGACGACAAATTCATCCTCTATTTCCTTTCCGATTAAAAATATTTCTGAGGCTTTTTTTTTTCTACGATTCCAATTAATAATTATTTTCCAAATTTTGTTTTCAACAAAAAAACAAATTTATTCAAATTATTGAAATGAAAATTTTCACAAAATCACTTCCTTTGAAATGAATCACTTACAAACCAAATTTTAAACATAAATCGATAAATGATACTTTTTTTTCTTTTGCATTATCGCATATAACGAACATGTGGGGATGTTCGTTAGAGACACCACCAGGACCTGAGAACATCCACCTCCGGCGACATTCGGAAAACGGATCGTGAGTAGAGAGAGAGAAAGAGAAATTAGGGTTTTGTTTCCCACTCCGGTGTGGTCATTTTTCCGATTATCCCTGGGATAATCGAGTCGTGTTTTTCCGTTTAAGCGGAGTTATTTTTCGTTCCTTCGCGCTTCCGCTTAGTAATTTTGCGGTTTCGTTTCGTTTTTGACTAATAAAGATCTGAAATTAGGCGTTTTTGAAGGCCCATAGGGTTATCGTGAAAAAGGGCCAAATTTTAGAGTCATCCGATAACCTTTATGGGAACCACCCTATTGTTAATCTTACGGTGAATAATCTAGGTCCAGCTGAAATTCCGGCGCTCCAAATTATGATGGATTTTACGGTGGTTAACTGGTTACGTTTCAGTTTTTCGGTGGAAGGTCACGTGGAACAAGTGCAACCCTTGTATCCCGTGAATTGCCAGGTTGCATCAAGATTTTGGGAAATTTGAGAAAATTAGTTAGGAGTATCGGTCTTTTAACCCCGTGAATCCAGGAGAACCGACCCGTGGGAAGTGCCAAAAATCCACGATAATTTTCCGAACGTCCACCGGTTCGGCCCAGATTAATCATTAGTCTATTTTATAAAGTTACATATAGAATAATTGGAGTCGAGTATTTTTCGCGTTTGTAACTTAGAACTGATTACATTTTGAACAACATCGTCTCAGCAGTTCTTCAGATTTGGCGATAAAACGATTCTAATTTCATTATTCCTCCTAGAAAAACGATGGGATTGACTTTCTGCCGTCATTGTCGATGCAGCTCGGTATGACTAAGGCTTGAGTCAAATTCCAGTGAAATCGTCTCAACGGTTTTGGAGTTATAGGAAAATTAATTTTTGGATTCGAATTTTTTGGAGTTTTTTTATAGTGGTTTCATTTTTATCTTTTTTCATTATTTCACAAAATAATGTCGAGGACAATTTAAGAAAAATCTTTCAAGAAATTGTCAGAATTGTGTCCTTATTTAGCAGTGCTCGGACGGGGGCCCAATAGACCTTTTCATTCCGATAGTCACTAGATTTGCGGACACTTTACCGAATTTATATATAAATCATAATTTTTGACCGCTCAACTGTATATCATTGTGAAGTTCGATATTTATCAGAATTTTCCATGGTTTTTTTCGGAGACGTTCCCGTTGGAGGAACGAAATAATATTTCCCCTAGATTTCCAGAATAAAAAAGTCTATTGGCGACGACTCATATACAACAAGCTCCAGTTCCCTCCTGCACAGGACTGTTAGACAGAGAAAGGGGTGTACCAGGTCATGCTCTCTCTCAACCCCTCTGTTTTTTTGCCAAAACTCACAAATCCTGTGTTACGCAATCCATATTGGGAATGCGCGATCTAGATATGACATCTAGAACTAATAACAGATGACCGTAAATGTTATGGGTTCCCTATGTAGAGACGCCTGTCTGTTATCAAACTGTCGATGTCTATAACTTTAATACAGACCAAGGTTACAAGATATTCCAGGGGTGGGATTTTGAGGGCACTCAGCGAACAAATTGATACAGTATCTGCATGTGTGCTCCCTATACTATACTATAGATGAGTGCCCTCGAGATTTCACCCCAGGCTGGAACAGAGCATGTGCCAATACTGCGGATCTGACCAATAAGGAACTCTGGATAGTGGCCCGCAACAGTATCTAACCTACCAGAAAGCCAGAAAGAAACCCAGTGACAAATCCATTGTACCAACCTGGATATCTAGTAACCTTAATACAGACGGCACTCTCTATAGATTGTCTGACTCTCTATCAATCAGCTGTGATCGTTCGGAATCACAACATTGGAAGATAGCTCTCAGGAAAATTACAATACTTTCCATTAAGAGTAATAATTTGTTTTTCTAACTTTTAGTTTTTCTATCTATTGGTTCATTTGAACTGTTGGAGAATTCATATAATCGTACAATTGTCTATCAACGGCGACAGAATACATGCATATATTCCACCTCTGTCTTGTTCATACATTACAGTTGTCTGCTAAAAGCGACTAGATATTTACATTACGCAAAGTGTACTGAGCAATTGTCTGCCACGAGCGACCAGTGATTATTATTTTTTTCTTTTTTTATATCAGCAATTGGATTTCCATATCATTCGAGACTGACTGAATATCCATGATGAAGATTGCCTCCGCAGTTGGTCATTAACTTGGATAGAATTTTCAAAAATTGCTTTTGTTTTTTGGGGGCGTTCTTTCTTTTTTTCAATCGATGCGTGTTCATGGAACTTAGTACTAATTCGATTAGGAGAATGATCGACTCAGCGGTTTGTTAGTGATTCGCATAAGACATGTGAAAAAAATGAACAAAAATAAGTTTTTCCTCGAAAATTCACTAATTTTACATAGAAAAACGATGGAATCTGTTGCTCATCTGATCGATGCAACTAGATGTGATTCAATTTAAATTGACTGCTGAGTAAAATAGTCTCAACCGTTTTCCAGTTATCAAGATGAAAATTTCGAAAATTAAGTTTTTTGTTTTAATAAACTGACAAATGGGAATCGGTCGGGAAATTATTGGTTCGACCCGTAATGGGTCACACCCACTCCAACCCTCCCACAATGGGAGCGAGCGCAGCCAGCGACCAAAAACCCAGTCGAATTACAACCCACCCGTAATGGTAGCGAGCGAAGCGAGCGACCAACAACGCAGACCGATTTTTTATGAAATTATGAAAAGTGATATCGATAAATTCGACACTTCAGATTATCCAATAAATAATGTATATAATATATCTCTAAAGAATTAGAAGAAATTAGGTTTAATGAAAGATGAGAATCATGGTAATGTCATGACTGAGTTCGTGGGTTTTCGTTCAAAAATATACAGCTCTAAAATGTCTTGTGAAGATCGGGAAAAATCGCGGGCCAAAGGAGTGAAAAAATCAACGTTGAAGCGTATCACATTTGACGACTATAACGCCTGCTTGGACCAGCATAAAAATGTTCGGATGTCGCAAAATGTGATCAGATCCATCAAACATGATGTGTTCACGATTAATCAAACAAAACTAGCTCTAAGTTGGCATGATGATAAACGCATTCTTCTGCCAAACACAACAGATACTTTGCCATACAGATTTAAAAACAATGATATTGTAAATAACTTATAACGGAAAAAGGGTGAGAAAAAGAAAAAATTTTTTTTTCGAAAACAATATTTCTTTATTCAATAAAAATTCCTCATACATGTGTCTCCTTAATCCACCCAACGATTACACTACCGGTTGCATCTTCTTTTGTTACTAGAAAAAATAATAGTGCAATAAGCCAAATACCGAATATGGGAATAGTGCTGTTGCTAAAAAAATATAGCAACGGATGACTGCTCTTTTTTTTTACACTCATATAAGAACTTATCTAGTTGTACATAATACTGTGGGAGATATTCAACGTATTTTTGCACCATCTGAGTAACATTGAGATTTCTAGCAGTGATATATTCCGCTGATATTTCTACAAATGGCTGATATCCAATCATCGTTGCATATGATGTATAAGCCTCACATCCTGTCTTGACTTGAAGAATACCTATGCCTGAGATATTCATTGCATCTCTCCATTCGCCTCCACATGAAAAATTAACCTCTTTCTTGGGCACTGAGTATAGCCACCCCTTTTCAGTTTGTTTCCAATGTGACGCAAAGGTAGAATTCAGTTTGATACTACAATTAGCAAGAGGTGAAAGTTGTCTGCCGGTCATAAACATTGCAGCCTCACAAATTGGTTGAGAAGTAGCATCATAGAATGGGTACTTTAGTTTACAAATATACTGTTAATCATCTGTGGTCAAACATTCGGCAATGTCTTTAGAGTGTGCCAAGGTATAATGATATTGGCTAAGCAGCAGGTAGTCGCCCCGAGGTTGAATGTACGCTGACCCTTAGCGGTTGCCGAACACTTGAGCCGTAGGATATGGGTCCATTTTGTACAATTCCTATGTCTTTGAGTTTAACAGTAGGATTTTCAATATTACATCTAATTTCAATCAAAGTGGTTGTTCAATCAAGAGAGGGAGAACCAATGACTGATCCTGTCTCATTGCAATGAAATTATCGACAGCATCTTACAGTTTTGTATAAGTGAATAATTCAAAATGAATGACTTCTGCGTTTCCAGAATGTATGGGATCAATTATCGTTTCCAGAAAATACATGTACATATCCAGCTCGATTTCTAAACGTTTCGCCCAATATCAGATGCTATTGAGCATTCGATGATGAAGCAATGATGGGAATTTGCCTTCTTTTTGTGGCTCTTTAATTAATTTGACAGCCTTCAAAAAATCTTTCACACAAATTTTATTTTTATTTCTCAATTAATCGAGCTGATCATGTAGGTGATGTAATTCTATTTGAGCCATATGCCTGTGACAATCATTGATCGTTCGACTCAATATTTCCTCATACTTGAGTTGGATTTCATTCAATGATCCGAAAAGAGTTTCTGTGATAATTCCAACATATCCAGAAGGTAGACATTTACTTCCCTCAGACACTGATTGATTCATGAAAAACAGTAATTGGTCCATGTCTTTTTCTTCTTTCTGAATCCACCGCAACCGATTTTCACCACAAAGTACTGTCACGCATGTAATAGCCTCTGCATAATATTTACATGTATGATTCATATATTCTAGTTCATCTCGTGTGACGACTGGCCTTTGAGGAATTATTGTCTTCTAGTCAATGTGTGTTGCTAGCTTCCACTCAGCTGTCCATTCATAATGCAACCCATTGGACGTTGGAAAACCGTATTTACAAAATCCATAGAGTGGCAGAATGATGCTATGAGTAGTTGAAGTGCTGAAACTGTGGCCATTATATTGTCTTGTCCAAAGAATCCACTCCACTGGTAAAATTACGATCAGCCTGATGGTTCATATTGGAAATGCCCCACCAAGATTTTCTTCATCGATCCAACCATTAGCAGTGTTTTTCAACTCCATACTTTTGACAGATCGCCCATTGCCAGTTTCCTCTCACAAGGTGACATTGAAATATTTTGACTATTATTGACGCCTCCTCACAAACACCGTCACGAATCGATTAATTTTGATAAACTCGGCCCCAAAACTCGGTCCCAAAAACTCGGCCCCAAAAACTCAACCTCAAAGGACGACTCTGAAACTGTTCTCCCGGTAACTCCCGGATGGCTGTCCAGTTGCTTTGTCATTGTTTTTGGGTTGAACCACATTTGCAATATATTTATTATATTGTTCACGTCTCTCATATCGAATACCACTACGTGATTTATGAATGTTTGGAGGTATACTGGTTGCGGGTTCAGAATTTTTATAGGCTACAATGTTACTATTGTTGATCACATTTTTATTCCAGGTTTTTCGGGAAGCCTTCAAGTGCGGAGGCATGGCTTTCAATCTCATTCACAGAATTATCAGCAGGCTCTTTACTCAGTTTCAACATTTTGTGTTTCTGTTTGAACGATTCTCTTGCGACGGAAATCTGATGTGAAATTTGCCACTGTTCAGGTGATTCGTCCGTGACCGGAGGTATAGTGATATGTTGGTTAGTGAACCCAAATGGTTTCATATGTTGCATAGCGTGATCGGGATATTCAATGTCACCTTGTGAGAGGAAACTGGCAATGGGCGATCCGTCAAAAGTTTGGAGTTCAAAAACACTTCTAATGGCTGAATCGATGAAGAAAATCTTGGTGGGAGGATTCCAATATGAACCATCAGGCTAATCGTAATTTTACCAGCGGAGTGGATTCTTTGGACAAGACAATATAATGGCCACAGTTTTAGCACTTGAACTACTCATACCATCATTGTGTGACTCTATGGATTTTGTAAATACGATTTTCCAACGTCCAATGGGTTGCATTATGAATGGATAGCTGAGTGGAAGCTGGCAACACACATTGACTAGAAGACAATAATTCCTCAAAGGCCAGTCGTCACACGAGATGAACTAGAATATATGAATCATACATGTAAATATTATGCAGAGGCTATTACATGCGTGACAGTACTTTGTGGTGAAAATCGGTTGCGGTGGGTTCAGAAAGAAGAAAAATACATGGACCAGTTACTGTTTTTCATGAATCTATCAGTGTCTGAGGAAAGTAAATGTCTACCTTCTGGATATGTTGGAATTATCANGAAACTGTGGCCATTATATTGTCTTGTCCAAAGAATCCACTCCACTGGTAAAATTACGATCAGCCTGATGGTTCATATTGGAAATGCCCCACCAAGATTTTCTTCATCGATCCAACCATTAGCAGTGTTTTTCAACTCCATACTTTTGACAGATCGCCCATTGCCAGTTTCCTCTCACAAGGTGACATTGAAATATTTTGACTATTATTGACGCCTCCTCACAAACACCGTCACGAATCGATTAATTTTGATAAACTCGGCCCCAAAACTCGGTCCCAAAAACTCGGCCCCAAAAACTCAACCTCAAAGGACGACTCTGAAACTGTTCTCCCGGTAACTCCCGGATGGCTGTCCAGTTGCTTTGTCATTGTTTTTGGGTTGAACCACATTTGCAATATATTTATTATATTGTTCACGTCTCTCATATCGAATACCACTACGTGATTTATGAATGTTTGGAGGTATACTGGTTGCGGGTTCAGAATTTTTATAGGCTACAATGTTACTATTGTTGATCACATTTTTATTCCAGGTTTTTCGGGAAGCCTTCAAGTGCGGAGGCATGGCTTTCAATCTCATTCACAGAATTATCAGCAGGCTCTTTACTCAGTTTCAACATTTTGTGTTTCTGTTTGAACGATTCTCTTGCGACGGAAATCTGATGTGAAATTTGCCACTGTTCAGGTGATTCGTCCGTGACCGGAGGTATAGTGATATGTTGGTTAGTGAACCCAAATGGTTTCATATGTTGCATAGCGTGATCGGGATATTCAATGTCACCTTGTGAGAGGAAACTGGCAATGGGCGATCCGTCAAAAGTTTGGAGTTCAAAAACACTTCTAATGGCTGAATCGATGAAGAAAATCTTGGTGGGAGGATTCCAATATGAACCATCAGGCTAATCGTAATTTTACCAGCGGAGTGGATTCTTTGGACAAGACAATATAATGGCCACAGTTTTAGCACTTGAACTACTCATACCATCATTGTGTGACTCTATGGATTTTGTAAATACGATTTTCCAACGTCCAATGGGTTGCATTATGAATGGATAGCTGAGTGGAAGCTGGCAACACACATTGACTAGAAGACAATAATTCCTCAAAGGCCAGTCGTCACACGAGATGAACTAGAATATATGAATCATACATGTAAATATTATGCAGAGGCTATTACATGCGTGACAGTACTTTGTGGTGAAAATCGGTTGCGGTGGGTTCAGAAAGAAGAAAAATACATGGACCAGTTACTGTTTTTCATGAATCTATCAGTGTCTGAGGAAAGTAAATGTCTACCTTCTGGATATGTTGGAATTATCACAGAAACTCTTTTCGGATCATTGAATGAAATCCAACTCAACTATGAGAAAATATTGAATCGAACGATCAATGATTGTCACAGGCATATGGCTCAAATAGGATTACATCACCTACATGATCAGCTCGACCAATTGAGAAATAAAAATGAAACCTGTGTTGAAGATTTTTTGAAGGCTGTCAAATTAATTAAAGAGCCACAAAAAGAGGGGAAATTCCCATCATTGCTTCATCATCGAATGCTCAATAGCATCCGATATTGGGCGAAACGTTTGGAAATCGAACTGGATATGTACATGTATTTTCTGGAAACAATAATTGATCCCATACATTCTGCAAACGCAGAAGTCATTCATTTTGAATTATTCACTTATACAAAACTGGAAAGTGCTGTCAATAATTTCATTGCAATGAGACAGGAACAGTCATTGGTTCTCCCTCTCTCGATTGAACAACCACGTTTTGATGATTTACTAGAAAAATTGAAGGTAAAGATTGGATTTGATGATGGGAAATTAGATGTAGTATTGAAAATCTTACTGTTAAACTCAAAGACATAGGAATTGTACAAAATGTATCCATATCCTACGGCTCAAGTGTTCGGCAACCGTCAAGAGTCAGCGTACATTCAACCTCGGGGCGACTACCTGCTGCTTAGCCAATATCATTATACCTTGGCACACTCTAAAGACATTGCCGAATGCTTGACCCCAGATGATTATCACTATATTTGTAAACTAAAGTACGCATTCTATGATGCTACTTCTCAACCAATTTGTGAGGCTGCAATGTTTATGACCGGCAGACAACTTTCACCTCTTGCTAATTGTAGTATCAAACTGAGTTCTACCTTTGCGTCACATTGGAAACAAACTGAAAAGGGGTGGCTATACTCAGTGCCCCAGAAAGAGGATGTTAATTTTTCATGTGGAGGTGGAGAGATGCAATGAATATCTCAGGCACAGGTATTCTTCAAGTCAAGACAGGATGTGAGGCTTATACATCATATGCAACGATGATTGGATATCAGCCATTTGTAGAAATATCAGCGGAATATATCACTGCTAGAAATCTCAATGTTACTTAGATGGTGCAAAAATACATTGAATATCTCCCACAGTATTATGTAGAACTAGATAAGTTCTTATATGAGTGTAAAAAAGATGAGCAATCATCAGTTGCTATATTTTTTTACCAACAGCACTATTTCCATATTCGTTATTTGGCTTATTGCACTATTATTTTTTCTAGTAACAAAAGAAGATGGAACCGTTAGTGTAATCGTTGGGTGGATTAAGGAGACACATGTATGAGGAATTGTTATTGAATAAAGAAATATTTTTTCGGAATAAATTTTTTTTTTAATTTTCTCACCCTTTTTCTTTTATAAGTTATTTACAATATCATTCTTTTTAAATCCGTAAGGCAAAGTATCTGTTGTGTTTGGCAGAAGAATGCGCTTATCATCATACCAACTTAGAGCTAGTTTTGTTTGATTAATTGTGAACACATCATATTTGATGGATCTGATCATATTTTGCGACATCCGAACATTTTTATGCTGGTCCAAGCAGACTTTGCAGTCGTCAAATGTGATACTCTTCAACGTTGATTTTTTCACTCCTTTGGCCCGCGATTTTTCCCGATCTTCACCAGACACTTTAAAGCTGTATATTTTCGAGCGAAAACCCACGAACTCAGTCATGACTTTACCATGATTCTCATCTTTCATTAAACCTAATTTCTTCTTATTCTTTCGAGATATATTATATAGATTATTTATTGAATAATCTCAAGTGTCGAATTTATCGATTTCACTTTTCATAATTTCATAAATATCCTCCACTTTAAAATGATAAATAAGAATATCAGTGTCTGTGTACAATAGTTTTGCTCTATCCTTAAAAGTATTTTTTACATAATTATAGTGAAAATCGTAAATGTATGTTTTATAAATGTCTAGAATACTGAAACCTACGTATATTGACTTATTAAATTTAATTTTTGTACGACTCATTTGAATTACTACCAAATCCTTATCAAAGATAATACTGCTATGAAAGTTGGGGTTCGATATCAAACTCTCAGCACACCATCGTCCCTCCCAATTTGAAACTAATTTTACATCCAGATATTTTCTAACATTCTCCATTATTATTCCAAAAACCGCATTATTCATTAATTTATAAAATAAAATTCTTTTTTTAATCTGGGAATTTTTCCGGTAATTGGTATTTAAATCAAAATATTCTTTTTAACCATAAGCTCTGAGAGAACTTCAAGATTCTATGAATTCTATTAATTTTCATGCCCAAAGTACAATATTGTTTTAAATTCGTATAATGAATGACGTAATTTTTTTTTCAGTTTAACGTCGTCAATAATTTTGGTAACTTTGATTGACCGTTTGGGGGGATTATATGCTCTGGGCACAATGGTAAATCTTTATACTCTTCATGCAATTCCTATGGGTACTCCAGGTCAACCTCCAGGATGTATCCAGTCTCTGAGTCATCTGGAATCTTCAAGACGTTGAGGGATGACCAATCTTCCAGCCAACAGAAGTTCCCATTTGGCAAATGATGACTCATCGCTGCTCCATATAAGTTGTTTATATCCAGATACATCAAATACGATTTTTCTTCTTCAGGGTTATACTCATCAGCTCCCATGTAGTGGTTATTTGCCCTTCCATATCGGTTTGAACACTGCGACAGTCCTCCTCTAATGCGTTTCTCAACGAAAAGGAGCATCCCAGGGTCTTGGAATAATTCCAATTGAACTCCAGTGATTTTTAACATTGCATCAAACGCCAGCCCTGGCGCAAGTATAATAATGAAGGGGATCCAAATTATATGAGGCGAAACAACTCCATCGAAAATTCTCGAAAATATCGGCCAGCAACAAGACGTCAGTTTTCAGATATAAATTCGCGTGTTCACCGAGTGTCTTGATGTCGAAATTTCTCCGTACATCACATGCATGATTGTAATCTTTATCTGATACGTTCTCATCATTCAATCGAGAATAAAAAGCCTTCTTTCCGAGGTAATTGGCGTTCACTTAATTTCTCCCATATATCTAAGTATTCGTATGGGAAAACTCCTTTGAGTATAACGAGTTCGAATTGTCGTTTCTGGGGTTAATGACTGGCTGTGATTCTCTTTTTTTCATCCTCTAAATATGACCAAAGGTTTATCAATACTGCTTGCCATAAAACGGAATGAGTCAATGAATCTCAAGTGTACTCTTGTCGATTTGACCGATTTCGTGAAGGAAACGTATTTCTCTTAATTAATTGGGAGTAATATCACTGCACCTTGGAATTGTTTTGCAAGAGATTTAATAAAACAATGTGAGTAATAACCTGGAAAATTGTGAAAAACTACTGGAATTACACACGATTCCGTGTAATTCAGATTACAGCCGGGATGAGCAGAACCACGATATTTGCCTGTGAAGTGGCAATGATCACGATGCTTCACTGCTTTTTCGGTGAATGCTCTGCCACAAACATAACACTTTTTAGCTGCATTAAATGCTCGCTCCATTTCAAAAGTCAAGGTCATCGGTTCATTTCGCTGTAATTCAAAATCGACTTTTATCGCTAAAAGACGTAACTGCTCAATGAACCACTATATGCAGTCTTTCCCACGATAAATAAAAAGTTCCGATTTTGAGTCATCATAACTACCTTTCACATAAAATGCAACACTGAACGGCACATGATTTTGGTGTATTTTAGTGTTTTAATCATTGTCATAGGGCACTTTTTTCAATAGACACTCAGTATCAGCATACATAACATAGGGAACATTCAGTTGGTTTTTGAAATTTTGAACATTCAACATTTTTTCAGCACTATGGGAAAAAATCATTTGACACTTGTTGATTGATACACAATCGAGCCTACGATTAGGGTAGGCCTCTTTCTTGAAAAAGTGACACAAACACCTGTCACATATGAGTGGTTTATGTTCAACTTTTGAAATTTGGGTACCAATTAAACGAGATAAATTCGAGATCCATGTATAGTGATGAATTCTTTCCTGTTCACCATCGAGGATGTCTTCTTTTTCAATCATGAGAAGGTGAATTGTTTTTCCTTTTTCATGCAGTGCGGTTAGAGGATTTCTGCTCAAGTAAAGTGGCACAATCCATTTTTTTCTGATTCTTCGCCACTATCAATTCCATATACTGTGACGAGGCATATTCATTTATTTTTTATTATTTTTCTATATATTTTTTCCCACTACACACTGCCCCCTAAAAGGTAAATCCCGCCACCGTTGGATACCCCTTCCCTCACTTTTCCCCT
>NW_021681470.1:21483-21642 GCF_001412515.2 Diachasma alloeum
AAACCCCCCCCCCTTGAAGTTAACTTAGAATCCTTCTATCAAATCAATAGTTTTTCGTTATTATTTTTATTTATTTTCTTTTGTGCTTCTTGAAAAGTGGAGTCACATTAAAACATTTCTTTGAAATTATTTTGCAAATTTATAAACGTTAACAAGATG